>NC_051157.2:18634135-18934135 GCF_013339745.2 Dermacentor silvarum
GGCTGAGCAGCCAGTGTGGTCTGAGACTTGAGAGACAACGGACCGATCTCCCAAGTGCCCGATCGGTGTGACGGACTGCCCGAGGCCTTTGCTCAGCCGCATTCATGTGTGTATACTCGCTTTCCTTGTTTATTATATACTCGCAGTGTAACCTCTGTCTTCTGCAATTAAATTCAGTTAAAATTATTGACATCCACGATTTCGAGTCCTTGAACACCAAAGCTCGAGAACAGTGCAGCGGCTTAAGGAAAGCCGACACCGACTACGAAGACAAAGTAAAACAGCAAGAAAGAAGAACCCGGCGGTGGAAGACCGAAGTAAAAACCTTACTGGCGCAGCCCGACAGCACATCTGTTCTCGGTAAGCCTTCGGCGGACGGCAGCGGCAGAGACAGGAGGTATCCGATCAGAACGCACGAAGGTAACAGCACTGCAACGACGTCACCATTGTGCCTGGTCAGTCGAAGAATCGGAAAGCGAGGGTGCTGCTCACGTGAAGGCGAGTAGCGAAGATCAGCATCAACGGGCCAACGGACCGAGCCCACACTGTGCGTCGACGGACTGACGCACGGGGAGCGCTCACTAATGGACTTGTGAGTGCGCATCGGACAGTGCAATCCACTGATGGACTAGTGGCCGCACTTCATCAGCCTCTGATGGACAAGAGGAAACCTGTCGAAAGCTGCGTGGTGGTGACGAACGGCGAAAAGCGACTCCTTTCATCGGCTTCCAAGGACTGGAAACAAGGTGGGTGGCTTCCCTGCATGGTTCTCAGAGACCACTAGCTGTGATCATCCTGGGACTAGTGGGTGTTGATCATGAGTAGTGACGGGGAAGCTACGGGGCCGAGTGATGAGGTGGGGTCGGGCACAGGAGCAGACAGACAACAACTCGAATTTCAACATGAAACTCAGATAGCCTCAATGGAATTAGAACGTTTGAAGATTCAATTGCAAATTGAGCAGCAGAGAACACGGCAGCTTGAAATGCAGGAAAGTATAGACGATAGAACCCCAAACAGACGTCCGGAATCTCGCGAGGAGACCCTAGGTCGTTTTTCCAAAATGCTCAGAAGCCTTCTAACTCCGATCCCATCGGATCCAGAGGTTCCGGTGTGGTTGGAGGGCATTGAGGGCGTCTTTCGGTCGTACGGAGTGCCCGAGAGTATCAAAAGCCATCTCGTACTGCCGCTGATCGCAGGGAGGATTCGGCACATTTTTTCGAAGCTGTCGACTGACGAGCTGAACAGCTACAATAAAGTAAAGGAGACCATTTTGTCTGAGCTGAGGCTGTCGCCGGGCGATTATCTCCGACAGTTTCGGTTTGCAACACCGATGCAAGACGACACCTGGCAGCATTTTGCGTCTAGGCTCGAGAGCTATTATGCCTTCTATACGGCGGCGCGCAACGTAACGACTTTCAAAGAGCTGTTTGCGCTTCAAGTCGCTGACCAAATTAAACAAACATTGAGCCAGGAAGTATGGAAATACGTTAAGCGTGAAGAGGGTAACGGGTGGGCAACGCCGCACAAAGTTGCAAAGTTCGTTGAAGCATACGAAGATATCGAGGGTAAGGGGTCTGCGCGGAGGCAGGTGACAACGTCGAAAACAGCGGGAGAATACGAGCACGCAGCGAGCACAACAAATGACACGAGGGTTGTGGCACCGAGTGTGCCGTCGGTGAACAAGGGAGCCGCTCTGCAGAAAACGCAGCTCACGTGTTTTGTATGCAATGGACCGCACTACGCACGAAACTGCCCTGAGAGAGTGGCGACCCAGGCAAAAACCGTGCACCGGGTTGTCATAGACCGGAATTCGGAAACGGTGCCCGGTCGTCAGCAGGCGGTGTCTCTCGAAAGCAGCGAGCTTGGGCCCGCATGCGGTGGCACATCAACCAAAAATAAGAGAGAACGAGACATACCTGCTGTGAAGTATGTTAACTTAAGGTGCGGTGATGTTTCCATTAGGGCACTGATTGATACGGGTGCAGAGATTACGGTGCTCCGAGAAAATGCCGTGCCCGAAAGCGCGAAACATGAGATCGGAAATGTGACGCAGGTAGCAGCTTTCGGCGCAAAAGTCGTGGCGAAGTTGGCGCGCGTGGGGCTAAACCTGGATGTGGGCGGGAGTGGTCACATCGCAAGGGAAGTGCCTGTAATGTGCGCGTTGACTGGAGAATTAGCGACGGACGACGCTGACTGTCTGTTCTCGGCGGAGGCATGGCACATGATTAAACAAGCGTGTACCGGTATTGAAGGCGGGCGATTGTTCGAGGCTGGTTTAGACCTCATCTCCGATATTTGGGGAGAGGAGCGGAGCTTAGGCGATCCCGCTACGAGCGCAGACATTGACCAAGCTGCCAAAGTTGGGTTAGGTTAGATTTGAGAATTGTTCTCTGAATTGGTCTCTGGGAATTGTGCCTGGGAGCCACCCAGAGACTGCATGTGCTTTCATATGAAATTTGCTTAACAGTGTTTGATATCATGTCATTACGGTATGTGTCTATTGTTAATGTAGCGGTGCACATATATGCCATATTCAATGCCGTGTTTTGTTTTTATTCTGAAACTTGTCATGCTCCCAAGTGTGTTTTCATGTAACCAATTCATTACTTATCATTTAATTATTCCATTTTGTGGTCTGTTTCCACGTGTGTGCATGCAGGATTCACGACGACACCTCGAGTTCATCGTGCATAACAACCAGTTAGGTTGTAATAACGATCTTGGGTGCGGGGTGTAAGGTCGTTGTGAATATGCGCCGTAGTTGACTCATGTATGCAGTCTTTGTGTTTAGTTGGAATGCGTGGTCGCTCACCTTCTCTGGGGTCTCTGTGTGTTTGTGTATTTGTTTCCTTGTGATGTTGTGCGGCTAGCTCGCGACCGGAGTCGCTTTCCGAGGGCGCCTGCAAAGCGGCGGTGGCCGGACGGGGTTCGGTGAAAAAGGGAGCGGCAGGGGTTCTCGCGCACTGGGTCTTGCGAGTGCCATAAATCGCACGGCACGCCGCTAGAGGCATCTGGAGAAGGGAGTTTTTCGGGAGTATTTGGGTTGGGGGCGAGACGGCGTGCACAGCTCGGCAGGTTCGAGTGACGCCAACCGCCGGTGTGAGTTATGGAGCCCGGACACGTGGTCCTGGGACTGGGGGTGAGAATGTGCGCGGCTGAGCAGGCAGTGTGGTCTGAGACTTGAGAGACAACGGACCGATCTCCCAAGTGCCCGATTGGGGCGACGGACTGCCCCGAGGCCTTTGCTCAGCTGCATTCATGTGTGTACTCGCTTTCCTTGTTTATTATATACTCGCAGTGTAACCTCTGTCTTCTGCAATTAAATTCAGTTATAATTATTGACATCCACGATTTCGAGTCCTTGAACACCAAAGCTCGAGAACAGTGCAGCGGCTTAAGAAAAGCCGACACCGACTACGAAGACAAAGTAAAACAGCAAGAAAGAAGAACCCGGCGGTGGAAGACCAAAGTAAAAACTTTACTCGGGGGCTGCGTTTTCCCGGCTGTTACGTCGTTTTCGACCGGTCCCGGCACAGCTCCCATAGAACTCAATGCATTGGTAACCCCGCTGTTGCGTCGCAACTGTGGGACCGTTCCCGCATCATACGTCGCGAACTGCCACCCCGCGCCGGCCCGAGCGGCCATTTTGACTTTTCACGTCGCTTGGCTTGGTGGCTTGACGATGGCATTGGCCGCCTAAAGTGCCGGGGGCGACAACTATGACGTATTTTCGGTTTCCGCCAGCAAAAGTATGGCCCTTGAGATCCGTATTTGCTATATAAAAATGGTGTCCATGACGCGTTGTGACCCTAAAATTGGTTTTGGCTCATAGATATTCCGTATATAAGGGTAAGGCCACGCTAGCGGCAAAAAAATGCGCGCGTCATGCAGCGAGCCAAGTTGCCGCGCGTCAGCGCCTTGCCGCGAGGCCACCGTGGCACGCGCGTCTCGCCACGCGGCAGCGCGATAAGATCTCCCGCGCTCTCCGAACGGGCGAGGAACACTGCGAGCGCTCGTTGTTTCATGCGAGAGACGACGATCGTCGATCGAAAACCCGGCGCGGACCGGCGGCGTTCCGGTTGTGATGGCTCCGTGACGTAACCCTCGTTGCTCATGATTGGTTCTTCATCTCGCGGCACGTGGCATTTGCCGCAGAACCCATTTCGCGCGGCACGCCACAAGACCCCCGATTCCTGCCGCTTTTGCCGCGCGCGGCATGACGCGTTGCCGCGCGTTTTTGTTGCGTTTTTGCCGCTAGCGTGGCCGTACCCTAAAGTTCAAGGGCAATAACACAGTCGCCGCGCGCCGTATGCTGTATGTGTGAGTGAAAACGTGCGAGGGGAGCCGACGACCGCGTCTAAATCTCGCGCGCGCAAGAAAAGCAGGGAGGAAGCACGCCTTCTTCCGTTGCGCTCGAGGCACCGGCGAGGGAGCGAGGGGGGAGGGATAGCGGGGCGGCGCGCGGTCGCGCAGGCCGTATCTTGAAAGCGATCTGCGTTGGGGCAGAGTCTAGCAGTGTAGGTGCGTCGGCGGCTCGTAGCTTTGTGCGTGCTGTGTGTTCTCGGCGCTCAGTTTGCGTTGAAGCGATAGACAAGAGCACGAAAGGTCACTTCGCTCACTTCTCCAGCGGCGCTTCCACACGCCGCCAGCGTTTGACAGCGCGTGTCCGCGCTCATCGAGTCTGATGTGCCATAGCGTGTACCAGCGCGTCGGCAACATCAGGTGGAAAAGGAGAGAGTGCCGGCTTGGCGGGCTAGGCCAGCTGCAGCAAGCGGCAGGATCAGATTTGAATGAAGGGAGGGGAAAGGTCACGCCCGCGGCGGCAAGATCGCCGGGTCGAGGGATGCAGGGCCGCCTCGCACACGCACGCACGCACACGTGCGCTCGCTTCGCATTCCATCGCGGCGGAGAAGGTTGCTGCTCGCGCAAAAATGTCAAAATTTGGGGCGAAATCTCTAGGTGGTCGGAGGGGAAAATTCGTTATATCGAGGGGGTCTCCCGCTGCCACTTCGTTACGTACGTACGCGTAGAGGTCTCAAATACATGTGCTTCTATGGAGTAACGGCGGGGAATCGAAAAACTTCGTTATATCCAGGAATTCGTTATATGGAGGTTCGTTATAAGCAGGTTTAACTGTATTATACAGAGCGGACTTCCCTCTGCAAGTGTACTTTATTACCCGCAGCAATAAACATTGAGTTGACTCGCTTGTTGCCTTAATCGCCCGAACCCTACATAGCTGCGATTGCATGCACTACGGTTTGGGGAATACCCCCACAAGACTTAGTGATGCAAGGCTTGTGTATATTACGTGGATGTCCATAAAAGGGGCACTTGGATGTTAGCTGAAAATGGCCACAATATTTTTCACAGTTATTCATATTGTTACAGTGCGGAAGTCACATATAAACATGTATTTACAATATTTACAAGAAAGGCAACGATGTACAAACAAGATGGCTGTCGAGACCGATTTCACCTCGACACGTCAAATCGTCTTCTTCTGACTTTAGCACCACTCTTGGTTGCGCCGTAAAGGCGCCATCTTGGCACCAGCTATAATGGAGGTAACTCGCAGCAAAGTAAGGCTTCAGCCAAGACACAAGCACAGCGTCAGTGGGGACACGCGAGTCCAGCAGAGCAATCTCGTAGTTAACATCGCCAAGCTGCCGCAATATCGTGTAGGGCCCGGTGTAGTGTGGCAGCAGCTTTTCACACAAGTCACCGAATAACGTGTGTTTTCTACTTTTATTGCGATAGCAATTATATGAACACTCAAGGCGAATTTTTGCCGGCGGCGCCGACCACTGCACCTCAATCTCCCGCGTTCGAGGGAGGAAAGCGGGGAGGAAGCGCGCTGTATTCTGTCGCGCGCATGGCGCCGGGGGAAGGGGAGGGAGGGGTGTGGCGCAGCAACTGCGCATTGCGAGGCTGCGCGCCCTATCTTGAAAGCGATCTGCCTTGAAGACTGAATCTAGGTGCGACGGCGGCTTATACCTTTGTGTGTGCTCCGTTCTCACCGCTCAGTTTGCAATGAAGTGATACACAGTACGAAGGTCACTTCGCTTGCTTTAGTGGCCGCGCTTCCTCATGCCAATGTTTTCACAGTGAGTGTCTGCGGTCATCGAGTGTGATGTGTTCATGTTTGCCTGTGCGTGCTGACACCATGCTTGCTAATTTACATAGTACTAGTTGGTGAATGTTTGCAAGCTTATACAGTTGATAAAACTACTACCCTACTTCGTGTAGCTGTCTACGCATTTGCTATCGCAATCGATGGTTCACCTTTCAGGTGAAACTGTGACTTTTTTTAGAGGTGGCCAGAGAAAAAAAAATCGCTCAAAATTTTACCTCACATAATGAAGCACCCCCCATCCTTGCGCATATTTTTTGGGAGAAAAAGTGTGTTCATTATGCGAGTAGATACGGTATTATACAGAAACACATGCCAGTATAGTTGAAAACATTTTGCGCTGTTAGCCTAATAAAAATTCGGCATAAGACAACTTTCTTTTAATATCGTAAGTTCAACACATTGTCTACTGGACTGGACAAACTTTATTTGGGTCCTGCAGGACGCGCTTAGGGCGTAGTGGGCGTCTCCCACGTAGGGACCGACAGGGAATACCTGGCGGCCGCTTCGTGGGCCTGCTGGACGGTCCATTGGTGGTTGGCGAGAAGCGAGCTTCTGAGGGACTTCTCCCACTTGTCCGAGGTAGAGTCGGGATGAGCGTTTCTACACTCCCAGAGCATGTGTGTGAGTGTCGCCGTGTATCCGCACGAGGAGCACATGTCGCTGGGGGTACGCGTCAGGATAGAGAACGCGGAGTTTGGCGGGGTTTGGGTATGTGTATGTTTGTAATAAGCGTAGGGTTAGCGCTTGCGGTCTGTTAAGTTTGGGGTGTGGGGGCAGAAAGATGCGGCGTCCAAGGTAGAAGTGTTTGGTGATTTAATTATACGTGATGGGTGCATCCCGGTTGGTCTCTATCTCGGCGAGGTGAGGTTGGCCTGGGACGGCGCGGTCAGTAAGCGCACGCGCTGCGTCGTGGGCGATCTCATTGAGGTTTGGCAGGGCACCCGGCACCCATCCGAGATGGGCGGGGAACCAGATGACGGTGTGGTGCTTCAGGGTACTCTGATCCGCGCTGCGGAGGATGCGTAACGCTTGGTCCAAGACGACACCGCGTTCGAAGGCTTTGATGGCCGGTCTGGAGTCGCTGTAGATGACATTCCATTTGCTGTCGAGCATAGCTAGGGCTATGGCTACTTGCTCCACAATTTCGGGCTCTCGAGTGAGGATCGTGGCGGAGTTGAGGATCCGCTGCGAAGATGAGACCGCGACCGAGGCGAAGGCTCGGTTGTTGCGATAGGCAGCGGCGTCCACGAACGAGACATCGTCCATTTTCATGTCTATGCTCCTGAGAAGGTCGGTTGCTCGCGCAAGGCGCCTGCCTCGGTATAGGTCGGGATGCATATTTCGCGGAATGGGAGCGATCGTGATAAGGTCTCGGATATCGCAGGGGACCGGCGTCAAATCTGGGGGATCCCTGGTCATCGAGGAGAAAAAGCCGAGCTTGCACAGAATGTGGCGGCCCGCTTTGGTGGTCGTGAGTCGGATTATCTGCGTTCGCTCCTGAGCCTCGGCGATCTCTTCTAGCATGTTGTGCACGCCGAGCTCGAGGAGTTTATACGTGGAAGTGGTGATAGGGAGGCCGAGGGCTCGTTTCACAACCTTTCGAATAAGGGCGTTGAGTTTGTCGCGCTCCGCACGCAGCCAATTGTGTATGGCGGCGACATAGGTAAAGTGGCAGAGAACAAACGCATGTACAAGATGCAGTAGGTTGTCTTCTTTCAGGCCGTGGTGCCGGTTGGCCACTCTATGTACGAGTCGTATTGCATTTTCAGTCTTAGTCATTAGTTTCTGCACCGTTAGGGTGTTGTTTCCACGGGACTCGATGATCATTCCCAGGACCCTGATGGAGTCTACCCTGGGAACTATACGACCATCTCTTATGCGGAGTGTGATGTTGCGTTCGACCGGAGGTTTCCACCCTTTGAGCTTGGCGCCACGGCGTTTGGGCAAGTACAGCAACAGCTCTGACTTGGTGGGGGAGCACTTGAGACAGGTGTGTTCAAGGTAGGACTCGGCAGTTTCAATGGCCTCCTGCAGGGCGGATTCGATGAAGGCATCCGACCCCGCGGAGCACCAGATCGTTATGTCGTCCGCATAGATGGTGTGATTTAGCCCGTCAATCCTCGAGAGTCGTTCGGAGAGCCCGATCATCACTAGGTTGAAGAGCGTCGGTGAGAGGACGGACCCCTGGGGAGTTCCCCGCTGTCCGAGCTCGACTTCTTCCGACACCAGGTCTCCTGCGCGGAGGACGGCCCTGCGCCGGGTCAGGAAGGAGCGGACAAAGTCGTAGAACCGACGCCCGAGCCCGAGGTCTGCGATCGCCTTCAGGATGGACGAGTGGGCACATTGTCTAGTAAGATTTTATATATTTCAATTGTGTTTAGTTTAATTTATATAAGTGACGTCACTTCCATGCAGTGCAGGAGCTAATTCTGTGTGGAGTCGTCTGGGGAGCCGGGCAGCGCACGAGACGCTGCTTTGAAATAAAACCTCCCCATGCACGTTTTGGCGCGTGGATGGAGGGCTTTAGTTTGAAAGAGCCACTCTTCTTCTTTAGCTTTCATGCTACCGCTAATCTGTGCACTCAATGGCTATGAAGAAAGAGCCTGCGATAAAGTTGTCCCGATGCGCAATTTCATTCGTTGACTGAGACACGTGACCTTAAGCACGTGATGCCATTTCGTCTGCTCGGGCCGTTCAGGCGTGCGAAGCTTGGCATGCAATGATGTCAAATTCAGTTTGCTACAAAGCATAAATTCTGTAAACAGAAGGAAAAATTTCAGAAGTACACAGTAGCTTCAGAAGAGGTCGTGACAATAGTGCCGAGCGCCGTACTTGGTTTTATACCTGCTTTTGTACCCATACTGTACCTGGTTTTCAGACGTCTGCACTTTGGACAAGCACCAGGCACAAAACAGGTCCTGTGGAAGGATGCCTTGCAGCCTGTATAGAATAAAGCATCACTTGAAAGCAGCAAAACATGGATGCACAGAAACTATGAAAAACTATTTTTCACTGCATCTCGTTTGCTGTGCATCTCAGTGTCCAAAAAACAGTAATGAAATGGCCAAAGACACCTCACAAAAGAGAAAATCTGAGTTTGAAGAAATCATTTCTGGGAAAATTTTCATATTTGGGCCTTTATTAAGGGGCAAAGACTGTCTGCTAGCGTTTGTGCATTTCCAGAAAATTATTTCAAAGGGGGCCTAATTTTTCACAGTTCCAGTCGGGCGTTCAAGTCATTGCACTTGCCCATGCACAGCACATTGCAAATGGACAAGTCTGTCTACCCCAGGACAGCTGAGTGCACTGTCAAGGAAAGACCACAAGAGGTTACTTAAACACCTTTACAGCATGGTGTATCATATATGATACAGTAAAAACAACTACTTCTAGCCTAACAGAATGGAAAAGAAAGAAAACTCTAAATATTCACCCAGAATGTGTATCCTTTCTAGCGATGAAATACATAGCAACTGCAGCACAAGAAATAACCTTCGAGTTATTTTTTGTATGAAATGTAGGGCGGCAGCTCATCACACAATGTACAAAAGGTTAGTAAATAAACACCTTATTTTCACAATTTATAGGCTAGAAACCAGCGCACAGAAATACCAAGGTGTTGGTTTACTGTTGTGGG
This sequence comes from Dermacentor silvarum, assembly GCF_013339745.2. Classification (NCBI taxonomy): domain Eukaryota; kingdom Metazoa; phylum Arthropoda; class Arachnida; order Ixodida; family Ixodidae; genus Dermacentor; species Dermacentor silvarum. Next base: position 18,643,912 of record NC_051157.2, read on the forward strand.
AATTCTCGTGTCCCATGACGGTCACAAATGCAGCAAATGGCGTTGGGTGCACACGCGCTAGTAAGTTTGGGTAGAGAGGGGGAATCTTCCTTTTGTGGGCGGTGCAAGCAGAAATCGCAAGCGCTATGAGTGCAACCGGGGTGTATCAAGTGATATCCCTCTGACATTGCCCAAGCATATATGGCCCAAGCCTCTTTGGCTTCCAGCAAGCAGTCTGTGCAGAAGGCTCCGCCGCTGCTCCAGTCTTCCTGCATGTGGTTAGACGCTGCTACTGCCAATACCCCAGCTGGTAAGTCGGAAGTCCCTTGATCTGTACCTAGCGTATTCTCTTTGAAAAATCCTTCAGCTACGTAAACTACAGCTATCTGGCCTGTTCCAAGTGTTAGTTAGAAGAATGACTATTGCTTTCCAAGCGTACGCATGGTTGTCGTCCATTGTTTCCTCGAGCTTGTACCGTGTGCAGTGGTTGACGGGCAGATATTGTAGAAATTGCATTAATCTATTTCAATGCGGCGCCATAGCGCCGCACATTTTGGGCACAGGGGCCGCATCACAGCGGTAACTTTCGAGCATCACGCCAGCGCCTCTACTCTGAGATGCCTGCACGGAGTAAGATAAACAGGAGCGCCGACTCCGCCGCCGCGCAATGCATTCGCTCGGGACAAACCGTGCAACGCAAATTATACATCGCGTATCGCCATCTGTCGAGGCGCGTGGAAAACACTCAACAGCTTGCTTCCATGTGCGCATGCGCTGATTGGCGGAGACCGACGGCGGCGCAGAACGGGCAGCGCGGCACCCGCAGAGCGCGTTGTCTGCTACAAACGTAGACCCTCGGCCGTCTCAATTTGACAGCAATCAAACACAAAAAATATATGCGCACAAATAATAAAAGCGCAAATAAACACGCGGTAGCACTTTTATGCACGCATACGAAACATTTTTAGATGTCTTTAGAGGAAACAGCTAGACGATAAATGACGCTGTACAAAAAGACACAACAGAAGTACTTGTTTTTCATTCCTCTACGTCTGCGCGGAAGCGAAGGTGCGAAATTTTCGTCTTCCTCGCTTTGTTTACAATGTCTGTAGCATGTATATTCATGCCTGACGGAACAAGGCATCTTGATACTTGTGCGTGAAGAGACTGAGCAACAGGACAGTGTTTTGTTCCCGGCTGTAAATCTGGTTAGGGCAAAGGACGCGAAAAGTTTTTGCTCTTCGCTTCGCCATCTGATCTTCTACTGCACCAGCGGCGTCAAAAAATTCCTGAAATAAGCGAGCGCTTAAGGCAATGGACAAAATATGTGCACGACACTTCGAGAAGCAGCTTATTTTTGATAGTTACTTCAGCAAAGACAAAGGCGATGTCCTGCTAAATGTAAAGAAAATGTCTCGACTTCGATGCTGGGCTGTTCCTTCAATTTGTTTAGGGAAGCCTGGCGTAGCTCAATGATGCTGAATGCCAGGAGGAACCAGAAGACACCAATGCGGAAGGACGAGAGGAGCCCAATTTAAATTTGTCTACAACTACACACAGTGCAGGTGCCTTTCCTTGTCCAGAGACATGCGGTAATGTAGAGAGAGAAAGAAAGAAAGGGAAAGAAAGACAAGGACGTTAGCCAGTGTAAATACCGGCTGGCTACCCTGTAAATTCTCAGTCTTGCCTTCGAGATGATTCCCCCAGTGATGCAGACACATAATCAGAGCGTCTCTTGTGAAATAATAAGCAGGAAACACTGGCAGCGATTCCCAATTTTTATGTTTAATGAGAATGTGGCGATTCTGCTCGCAAGAGAACCGGGCAACACGAAAAGCACCGTGAGAAACAAAGAAGCAAGCAAAGCATCTTAGCACATGATGCGTGCTCAGATAAAAAGAGTGATAAACGTCAGCTTTTGCATAGAAGCTTCTTCTCGCTGTCGTCTGTCATTGCTTGAGACCACCCGAACTGCCATTATATCGCCTTACCATTTGCTATAGTTTTTCTTTCCGTCTTATTTTCCGTAATTTGTTTATTTTCTGTTCCTGTGCCTTGTAAAGTTCCATGTAGGCCACCTGACAAATGCCCTGCATTTGGCTTGTAGAAGATAAATTAAATAAAGTGATACATGACTTGTTTCTCCTGCTAATGTCACTCCGTGAACCGCAAGAGCTATGCGCGCTACAGGCGTCAGGGCGTGCGCGGAGCAGGCGACAAAACGGATAGGCAAGCAGGCGCCGTGAGAGAGTCCCCGCGCCTTTACTCCTTCGGTTTGTTGGGCCCGCCTCTCCGCTGCAGAGTTTTTCCTCATTCGTAGCGCCATCTAGCGAACACGCTGTGAAGCAGGAACCGGTGTTTCAGAATGTGTCCCTTCCAGATGAGCGGAGTCGGCGCTCCTGTCTTAACTTACTCCGTGGTCTAGGGTCAATGCCATCGCCGACCCCGTAAACGTTCATCGTGCCAATCTTGCAAACGTGTTCGGGCAGCGTGTAACTGAAGCTGCATTTATTGTTACTTCAGAGACCAGCCCGCAAATTAAGGATCGGAGAAAGGCGAAGTAGAAATGCGAAGCACACTGTTTGTGGATGATGATGATTCCCTCTTACTTCCAAAGGGGCATGAATAAGCTGCATGTTTGGGACACGTGAAGCACAAGTTATTGTAAAGAAATTGAAGCTTTCGTAATGCTAAAAAAAAGCCAATATTACAAGAAAACCACTAAAGAAGCCATCCACGCACAAAAGAACAAATTTTTCCCACTAGGCAGGACAAAGAACATGCTAAATTTATCAGGAAAACTGCTAAATTGGCAATGAGCTTTGACAATGATGGTGACTAGTCAGATGTGGGTGCTCAGGCTGGTGCGCATTGCCGCAGCCATGTTACCCACACAGACCAATCAAAGCTTGCAGTTGTCCGAGCATGTCGACGATGGGAGGGCTCGTCGCGGTACCCCACAGCAGCTATGGTATTGACGCTATACAGCAAACGCATGTACAGTCATGGACAATTGAAATACGAACGAGCTAAAGCTAGCTCGAGTGTGTTTTTTTTTTTTTTTTTCGGCAGTATGTGCAATATCATGAATACAGTTTAAGTGGCGGTGTGAAATCAAGCTCTCGAGTTCTACTTTTTATTTCTTGTTCTGGGTTCATTTGTCCATGACTGTACATGCAACTATAGTGGCTAACTGTAGTGCGTATAGGCAGTATAACAATGTTTGCTATGTGCACGACACGGCTGGAGTGCGCGCTGATGTGCTCCAGTCTGGTCGCGCTATGTGGTGCGGACCAGAATTGTTCTGTGCCAGCTTGACCAACAGATAGTAGCCACATCCGAATGGCGCATTTTGAAGCGCTATCAATAGCTCAATACGAAGCAATGTCTGCCAAGGCATCTGTACAAGAGCGGCCAGGAGTAAGTGCACGCTAAGCATTATGTGTGGTCTGGGCCTAAGTTTCGCGTGGTCCTAGGCTAGTCGAGTGCTCAAAACTAATCGGAAATAAGCAAGACCCGACGGCTAATACACCGATGAGCAGTGTGGCCAAAGCTTTATTCCTATGGGAGTGGGTGCAGCCAAGCATGAACAGACGATAGCCGATTTCATCTGGAAATATGTAATTCTTAGCAAAATTCGAAACAAATTCTCCCTTCAGCCTGTTTCGTTCACTACATCAACTATTATACACAACAGTACGAAAAAGCGCAGTGATCCAAACACATCTTTGATTGATGTCAGCTATCGGCCAATTGCAGCCATCTATGGGAATCTTACTTAAAAGGAATGATAACTTGCTGGCCGTACGCCTGTCGCATATGGATGAAGTCGAGAGTATGACGGAAGCCCATCTGGTCGGGATGATGCATACTTAAAAGGAAGGGATCGAGACACCGACCAAAAAAAGGTTGAAATATATTTAAAAATACATTAACGTTTCGGCTCCCCCACGGGAGCCTTGTTCACAATGAAACACGCGGCAGAGCTTGCGCCCTTTTTATGTGTGGCTCAAAACATGACCAAGGCATGTGGCATACATGGATGGCAGATTTCCTTCATTGCGATTAAGAGTGTGCGCCATGGACATCTATGGGAATCTTATATATGACAACATATGGAAGGCCAACGGCAGCCTTGAAATGAGTGAGGAGAAGACACCTGTTTGAAAAGAGAGTGTTTGAAGAAAAATTTACTTCGGACTCATCTTGTGAACTCCATGCGCTGCGCACAACTTAATAAATTTGGCTGAAATGTTCACAGCAGCGTGTGCTATCTGCAGGATGTGTTTTTTCACCAAGCCCAAGGGGCGGTTCAGGGCCACTTAAGAGAAACACTAACCATTCGCATTATAACCCAAAGTCATTTTTTCTCTAATGCCTCCTCTCAACTACGTACAAACCGCATTCAAGTTACAGATTTGTTCAACTATCATTCAGCGATATTATTTTTCAAACTATTAACTAAACAAGTTTCTTACAACTTCGTTAGTTCTGATCTACTTCTAATAACACAAGGTTTGCAAGGTCCTAATAACACAAGGTTTGCAGCAGAAGGAAATTTCCTGCTACCTTTATGCCATACTAATTACAGAAGGATGGCTTCCTCTTTTTGCGCACTTAATCTTTGGAACAGTCTACCATATGCCATTAAATTGCCATCTACCTTGTAATCATTTAAGCACCAACTTAAGAATTATTTGCTGTGTGATTAACTTTGTATAATGTTATACTGCTAATATATATTTTTGCTTATTCCATTTTGTTGTTTCTCTGCTCTGTATTCCGCTTTATTTTTTATATAACAATTAATCAAGGGTCCCATAGTCGCTGACTATGGGACCCTTGTCTGTATATTATTTCTGGTGTAAATAACTGTGTGAATGAATAATAAACTGAACTGAACTAAACCAGCATCTATAAAGTTAATCGTTAATTGGTAACAGAAGATTATATGGCATTCTAAACTAATAACTCAATTTTGCAAGTTCAAGTATCTTTTCTGAACCAAAACGGCCCGAATATGAGAAGAAAAAGAAATTTAATCAAACATCACACCTATGTACTGGTACTGGGGTTCCAGCGTTCCCAAAAATTGCAAATTTACCATCCATTTTCTCCAGTAAATGTCCAGCCTTCTTGCAAATTAATGAAAATGTTGCTTGAAAGAGTAAAAGGCCAGTCAAAATTGATTAGGTTTTTTGGTTTTTTGCAGTTAGTAGCAACATGGTTTTTGGACTTGGCCCTCAAGAAAGACACAGACCACAACACCCAAGGTTTAAATTTCTTCCCACAAAACCAGGCTAGCTCTTGACCGCTGGGTAGTCTGAGCATGCGCACAAGAGCTCTTACCGTGCCGTACACCAAGGACAGTCATTCTCCTAGCAGCCAGTGAGAAGCGCCCCATAAGTTTAATCTGAGAATCTGACAACTACAGAAGCTGTAAAACAGAGTAATGTTGATTGTAGAATTGTAGCACCGATAATACAGTTACAGGTCAGCATAGCACGAACAGAAGGGATAAATGCCCCTGTCTTTTATAAACACCTTTTATAAACGCTGGAGACTAATTACAGCAAATGATTGAGGATCTTAATCAAGAAAGTGTAAGAATTGGTTTGAAGATGAATATGCAGAAGACAAAGATAATGTTCAATAGGCTGGCAAGGGAACAAGAATTCAGGAACGCCAGTCAGCCTCTAGAGTCTGTAAAGGAGTACGTTTATCTAGGTCAATTACTCACAGGGGACCCTGATCACGAGAAAGAAATTTACAGAATAAAATTGGGTTGGAGTGCATACGGCAGGCATTGCCAAATCCTGACTGGGAGCTTACCACTGTCGTTGAAAAGAAAAGTGTACAATCATTGCATTCTACTGGTGCTAACTGCAGGATGTGTTTTTTCACCAAGCCCAAGGGGCGGTTCAGGGCCACTTAAGAGAAACACTAACCATTCGCATTATAACCCAAAGCCATTTTTTCTCTAATGCCTCCTCTCAACTACGTACAAACCGCATTCAAGTTACAGATTTGTAAAGGATTTATGGGCAGAAACTTGGAGGTTAACAAAGAAGCTCAAGAACAAGTTAAGGACCGCACAAAGAGCGATGGAACGAAAAATCTTAGGACTAACATTAAGAGAAAGGAAGAGAGCGGTGTGGATCAGAGAACAAACGGGGATAGCCGATATTCTAGTTGACATTAAGCGGAAGAAATGGAGCTGAGCAGGCCATGTAATGCGCAGGATGGATAACCGGTGGACCATTCGGGTTACAGAATGGATACCAAAAGAAGGGAAGTGCAGTGGAAATCGGCAGAAAACCAGATGGGATGATGAAGTTAGGAAATTTGCAGGCGCAAGTTGGAGTACGCTAGCGCAAGACAGGGGTATTTGGAGATCGCAGGGAGAGGCCTTCGGGTTTGCACCACACGTGATGATATTGTTTTCATTAATCGCGACTTAGTAAGTCAAGTTACTAATGCAATGACCCATCAGTCATCTTAGTCGCACATTTGTGCCTTTCCACGCTATACTTTGGAATATATACCAAGTGAACGAGACGCATGAGTTACACGGTTTGTATTTATTTTTGGAACCGCGGCCCCACCGAGGACACATTACGCTTCCCAAGAGCCTGTAAAGGATTTCGCCTTAATAAAAAAACAGCAGAGCGTGTGAGGCAGACTTATAAAACAAATCGAATGCATGAAATAAAAGAAAGGGAACGATAGGGTGTAAAAGCGTTAGCATGAGCTAGCCATATATTCCATGTTCTCCTGGTTGTCATCGCGATCTCCAGCTTATTTTCTTCTGCAGCATGTTCACGTTGCTCATTCCACGCATAACTACATGAAGTAAGCGGGCGGAATGCGTTACTCAAACAGCCGGGTAACGCGGACCAAACGAGCGAGAAGTAAATAAACAAAATACCCGTATGCACAGCCGGCAAACGCGTTCTCTGTGCGGTGAGTCACTGCGGTATTACCTTGCGGTGACGTGGTACTTAATATATCCCAAATTATTGCGATGTTGGCAAATAGCAAACAAAATATCAGGCTCGTAGCAGACGCCCTGCCGCCTTGGTGCGGCTTCCGCAGCGGAGAAAGCCCACGGATGGATGGATGGATGAGGCTGAACCCTTTAAATCGGGCGGTGGCATACGCCACCTAGCCATGACTATCAACATATTTTGTACTTTGGGCCGGTGAAATTTCACCCATGCCTTGATTTTATCCACCAATAAGATAACCTCTGTTTGGGTATTTCTACCCGCTTAAAGTCTATTTTGCCTTCACTGTCCCTAAACCCCAATGCTTTGAAAAAATCAGCCCCGTTGCTTTGCACTGTAGGGTTAAGCCCTTTACAGAAAATTATGAGGTGTTCAGCCATTTCCTCTTCTTCTCCACACGCACAGCACAACGTGTCTATACCTTGGTACTTGACTCGGTACATCTTAGTCCGCAATACTCCCGTCCTGGCTTCAAAAAACAAAGAGCTTCCCCTAGAATTATCGTAGATATTTTTTTGGCAATTTCTTGCTTGAAAGTTCTGTATGTTCCCAGTGCTGATTTTATCTGCATCCCTGTTTTCCACAGACCCCTCTCTGTTTCCTTAACCTTTTTCTTAACCGCTGTTTTCTGGTTTGCACCCCTCCTGCAGTCGAAATATTTGATTGACAGTTTTCTGGTCAGCTTCCTCCATTTTGTATCAACGTTCTCATGTACAAATAACTGAAAACTCTCCTTGGCCACCGCTTTTCTGTCATTTCTCTCAATCGCTCCTCAAATTCTATCTTGCTGCTGGCTTCCCTGCCCTCAAATGACGTCCATCCCATGTCACCCTGTAGCCCCTGATTTGGTGTATTTCCGTGTGCTCCCAGAGCTAGTCTACCTACCCCTCGCTGCTTAACTTCCAGCCTTGCTCGAACCTCTGATCTCATGCACAGGACCGCATTGCCGAAAGTCAAACTAGGGACCATCACCCCTTTCCAAATCCCTCTCACAACTTCGTACCTATTGTAATTCCACAGTGCCCTATTTTTAATCACAGCTGCATTTCTGCTTCCTTTAGCCATTACATATTTTTCATGTTCCATTAGGTACTCAGCCCCATTGTTTATCCACACTCCAAGATATTTGTACTTATCCACCACCTCCAGCGTAACCTCCTGTATCCTATGCTCGCTGCCCTGATTATCATTAAAAATCGTGACTGCCGATTTTTCTTTACAAAACTTCAAACCTAAGCTATCTCCCTCTTTACCACAGATGTCCATTAATCTCTGCAAGTCTTCCTTGCTGTCAGCCATAAATACAATGTCATCCGCATACATCAGTCCTGGTAATGACTGTTTAATTCATTCTCCTTGCTTGAAATAGGAAAGGTTGAAGCCAAGTCCGCTCCTCTCTAATTTTTTCTCTAATCCTTGTAAATACAGCATGAACAACAGAGGTGACAGAGGGCACCCCTGCCTAAGCCCCTGCTGTATCTCTATAGGCCCAGATACCTTGTTTTCCCATTTTATAAGCACCTTATTACTTTTATAGATATCTTTTAAAAGATTACTTACTCCATCTTCCACATCTAGAGTGCCCAGTATGTCCCACAAATCCTTTTGGATTACACTGTCATAGGCTCCCTTGATATCCAGAAATGCGAGCCATAGGGGCCTGTGTTCCTTTTCTGCTATTTCAATACACTGTGTCAATGAGAACAGATTATCTTCTAACCTTCTTTATTTCTGGAACCCATTTTGTAGTTCCCCAGCACCTCCTCGCTCTCCACCCATGCCTGCAGTCTGTCCTTTATAATCTGCATGACCACCCTGTAAACCACTGACGTCACTGTTATGGGACGGTAGTTGTTTATGTCGGTTTTGTCCCCCTTTCCCTTATATATCATGCTCATCCTGCTCAGTCTCCACCCGTCGGGGGCTTTACCATCCATTATCATTTCGCTCACTGCCTCTCTTAATGCTTTCTTAGATTTTGGGCCCAATGTCTTTATCAACATAATTGGGATGCCATCAGGCCCTGTCGACGTGCTACAAGGAACCCTTTTCTCTGCCCTTTCCCACTCGCTTTGTGCCAGTGGAGCCACTGCACTAACTAGTCTATCCTCACCTGATTGAGCACATGCTATGTTTTGTTCTTTAAATTTTTCTGTCATCATTGTTCTTATATGTTCCATTGCCTCATCTCCCTCTAGCCGAACACCTTGAGCTGTAACTATAAACCTCTGCTCTAGGCTAGTCTTATTACTCAAGGAGTTGAGATGTTCCCAAAATTTCTTCGCTGCTTTTCTATCCTTTTTGTTTACTTCTGACAACCATTAGCTCCACTTTCTTCTGATCTTCTCATTGATCAAATGAGATGCTTCCCTTCTACCACTACCACAATATTTTCTTTGCTGAAATATGCAATTGCTTACGTTATTGCTTGTGCAGGAACAACAATTGGAAATTAGTCGAGCGTTGGAGGATAACGGAAAAGGAGGAATGGGGAAAAGCAAAAGAAAACATGTACTATGCTTTGCTGAGAGAAACTATACACCAGTCTGCATAAAAGCATCGATGCTTTCGCGGACTACGGGTTATTGGTACATAAAGAAAATGTGTATCTATATATGTATATTTCTTTTTATCTTCCTGCTGTACATACTTTTTTTCCCTATTGTTTCCTTTGATTGAAGCACAAAACTGTGTCATTCAGACCAAAGCACTGCCCTGTCCCGCTCAAAAGCAACTTTGCTTTGGCGGGCTGACAAATTACTCAGATTGTATATTTTATGTTCTAATAATAAAGAATGAATGAATGAATGAATTCTACAGTTTAAAAAGTTATTCCATTTTCTGCCTACATCAGCTTCTGGTTCACCCCTCTGCTTTGAATATCTGTGTTCCCTGGATGCTTCCTGACGTTTCTATATGGCCTTCTTAACCTCCTCATCCCACCAGCTCTTGGGTTTATGTCTTCTGTTCCCTTTTGTCCTGACTCGTACCTTAGCAAGCTCTAGCTCACGCTCTAGCTCTAGCTCGACGCGGGCGGCACTCACGCCACCTCTCGGCCGCAGAGCCAACCAATTTCTCTCCTACTTTTGCAAGCCGGATGGGCATCTTGCGCTGGTGTTTGAGGTATAGTAGTGGCGCCTGGTGGCAGCAAAAAACATCATCTGGGTAGTAGCAGCTTGGATAGTATTGAGCCTTGGCTGTGGCGAAGCAGGTTTCTAGCCCGCGTTTTGCGTCGATTCGCACTTTTTTCTGCCCTGTTTCGAATGCGAAAAGGCTCGTCACTTCTCACAGACTATGGCGACCAGGCTGCGAGCTGGCCGCAGCCTATAGTTATACGAAAACGAACTCTCCGTGTGCCGCGGGACGTAATGCTGGAAGCGGAAGACATCGGCGACGCCGATCCGGAGATACCTAGCTCAGCCTCGAAAAAGCGTCACCGTCGTTACTGCTGCATCGTGGGCTGCCATGAACAAGAAAGCCTGAATCCCAACATCAGATTCTACCGTTTTCCTTCAAGGCCTCACGAATTGGAGCGTCAGGCGCGCTGGATAACTGCAGTTCGTAGCGCTGGGTAAGCGAAGTGGAAGACCGACATAGCAGCAGGCATGGCTGGTGATTCATGATTCGAGACCCGGCCACAGCGACGATTAACAATTCGACTGGTGCGAAGTGGTGAAGTGACCAGGTGTGTGCAAATTCACCATAAATGGTCGGGCTGATTCGGTGACAATTCACTACCCCACTACGAGCAGCACAGGTTAGAGAGTTGAATGTGCTCAATCCTTGACCTGAAGCCAGCACGTTGAGGCAGCACAGCAAGGTAGTATTGATTACAGCACATCGATGTTCAAGCGCTGTCATTAAAAATTACATCAAGCGAGCAGCGTACGAGCTCGCGCTGCAGCGCGATTTGCACGTACGTACGTTACTGCGAGCTTATATGCACTGCATCAGTTATTTATCAATTGCTAAAGGGACAGATGGCCGCTACTACAGCGCAGGCATAATTACGTACTTGTCTAGCGGCATGCAGTCAACAAAGATTGCAGGAGAGCCCGCCGTTTCGCAGCATGTCGAAAGACCGCTGCCGTCGCAGCGCGTACGATCGTGCGCACGAGCAGTTTGTACACCGCAGCATGCTGAAAGACCGCTGCCGTCGCGGCGCGTACCGTCGTGCGCTCGAGCAGTTACGTACACATGTCTGCTTATCACTGCTGTGAATTCATTTATAGAAAGCATTTCCTCCGTTTGTGCGCCTGAATCTAGCAGCATGGAAACCTGACCTAAAGTTCAACTTTGCACGTGCGTGACTCGCTTCACTTGCGATTAAGGAATCTTAGTGAGCAAATGGGTGTTCCATTGCTTGAACATCGTCCTATGGCTCCTGCTAAATTTTATCGCCGTGGCAGTGGCAGATCATAGAGTGTGACACATCGTTCGTAGAGGTCACGAAAGACGCTCCAGAGGCACGCATTAAAATGCATTTCCTAGAGCTTCAGTCCAAGTACTCGTGTACAGAGTTTTACACAGACGCTTCTAGGTCACATGCCATGGTTTCTTATGCAGCCGTCGGCCCATCTTTCTCGGAATCCGGTGTACTCCACCCGGAAACAAGTATCTTTACGGCTGAGGCCTATGCACTATTGTCGGCTGTGAATCATATAACGAAAACAAAACTTCAAAAACTGTTATATTTACAGACTCTCTAAGCATTGTGAAAGCTCTGATGTCACTCTGCAAACAACAAAATCCGGTACTCATTGAGCTCTATTCCACTCTATGCAGAGCGTATATATCAACCAGCATGTCATTATATGCTGGGTGCCGGGCCATAGAGGCATTGAGGGTAATGTGCGAGCAGACCAAATGGCCACATCAGCTACATCGCACACTAGTAATCATACAGTAGCTGTTCCTGCAACAGACTTGAAACCTTTCTTGCGAAAGAAACTGCGAAGCCACTGGCAACGCTTGTGGTATGCTGAAACAAATAAAACTTCACATGATTGAACCACAGTTGGGTTTCTAGCCCTCAGCTACGAAAACACGACGAATTGATGTCCTATTCTGTCGTCTCAGAATAGGACACACGTACGGCACCCACAATTTTTTGCTTACTGGTGATGAACCACCAACATGTGGTAGATGTGGTGAGAGGCTGACCGTCCTCCATGTCCTGCTAGAGTGTCGGGAAGCCGAAACAGAAAGAGAAAACATTTTCCTGTAGCATACCGCTATCATATCCCTCTTCATCCCATGATGTTTATTGGAGAAGAACTACTTTTAATGCCAAAGCAATCCTCAGCTTTTTGAACGATGTTGTGCTACATGTTATTAGCAATAAGTTAGTAGCGCATCCTCTCTCTAGAGGATGCCGCTGTGATAGTTTTTATAGCACATGCCTCCAGGCCCTTGTGGTAGAAGGGCTCTGTGTAGGCAGTTGTGCTTTTTGTCAATTTTCATTTGTGTATCGTCAATATTTCACAGTACACTTTTCATGGTCATAGTACACTTCATTACATATTGCCATAATCTTATTACATGTAGATCTTACGCATTTTACAGCAACTAATTTTAGGCCCCTTTACAGCCACGAACATGTACCTATCAGAATTCATCACTCCACTATGAACTCACTAACACTGGCATGGCGCTCTTTGGCCATACCTGGCCCTTGCGCCAGTAAACAACATACATTTATTCGGTACGCGCGAGCTGCCAAGATTTCGGCTTGCACCCGGCATGATCTGCGGCCAGCTCTTCAGGTCTCTGCAATGTGAACCCTGCAGGTAAAGTGCAAAGGTAGGATGGCTTTGTCAAATTACTCGTTCACTTGCTCCGTGTTCGAAGCACTCGGATCAGCGTACTCGAAAAGCTCCTGCATCGCCCGGACGTACTACACCAGCGATTCGTCCAGGGCTTGCGTGCGTATCCCAACTCCCTCCGCATCTGCAGTCGGTAGTCGTATGGAAGGAATTCGCCTACGAAACTCGTCCATAGTGCTCGCCGTGGTCTACCAAACGGTACCACCGGGCAGCTGGCCGACTAGAGCAACCGAGGAGAACTCTCTCCTAGGGGTGTGCGAATACTAAATAGTAAGTCTCGAATTGAATAGCAAAATTATTTAATAGAAGCTCGAATATTTACAAATTCTCATGCAAAAAAAAAAAAGCAGCTGTTGTACGTGATCTGGGGTCAACTTCTCCCTCCGGGCCGTAACAATGTTACCAGCCGTCGAAAAGAACTTTTCACTTGGTACACTCGTTGCTGGAATGCCCATGTACTTCATGGCCATCTTGCAACGTCCTGGGAAGGTGCTTGCCTGTCTCTTTCCAGAATGCTAGAGGGTCTTGGTCCTTACTGCAAGTGGGCTCTCGAAGGTACCACCGAAACTCCTCGATGTTGGCTGTTTTGGAAGAGTGTCTTCTTTCTGATGACGCTGCCAGCTTCTCAATACTGTCCAGATACTGCTGACGTGCTCCTTGTGAGCTGTAGATGTTGACGCAGCAGTATAGTCACTTGATGCTTCTCCTGGAGAGCTCTGCAACTCAGTTCTTGCAAGCTCCGCGAGCCTTGTTTTCCTGGAATGTTTGAGCACAAAAGAGGTTCTTAAATCTTGGGTCACAGGCGGTTGCCAACCATATTCCTTTTGCTCGTCTGCCCTGGAAACCTTGTCCTCATGCTTTTCAGTGAGTTTCTTGCAAACTCTGAGGTGTCATCATCGGCTGCAATGCAGTCTTTCAGGACCATTTGTGTTCCATAGAGAAATGGTATACTGACGCCAAAAGGTGCATAGTTCTGGCCACTAAGATCTTTGGTCGCCGATGCGATTGGTTCAAGAGCTTTGACGAGCCCAGCCACTGCTTTCACTCCTGGGGTGTCAGGTTGGGCACAGTTGTCTCAGAGGTGGCAAGCTCTAAACAGACGGCTTCTTTCAGTTGCACAAGACGTGAGAGCATTTCCTGCTCGCTGTTACATCTTGTTTCCACGTCTTGATAAGTTCCAAAACTGAGAGCTCCATCCGTCACTGGCAATCCTGCAGTCTTGCCGCAGCTTGGGCACTGGGTTTGTAATGACCGACAATTGCGCGACAATTCTTGAAATGGCAGGAACTCCTGCTGTTCTTTCCTTGGCATCTTTTAGCTAGTTGCAGTGTATGGCCCATACACTGCATTGGGACGCAAGAAATGCCCTAAGGGCCGCACGGAAGTTTCATGCATTGTCTGTCACCACATAGACTGACACTTCCTGCAGTGGCAGCTCCCAGTTATCCATCATTGCTTGCAGGTGCTCCATGATGTTGCAAGCAGTGTGACTCTCGGTCACACTACGGTTGCCAATGCAAAGCTTCTCATCTCGAAGTTGGAGGTTAAGTAGTGGCAGGTAAGACTGATGTAACTTTGGTTAGACCTCGACGTCCACATGTCATTGTAACGAGATCGACTCTATGCCTTCCGGAAGTCCGCATGCATTCTCTCCTTGACAGCCGTAACTGTGTCTCTGTACAACGCCGGATGATTGTCCTCGAAAATGTCGTGCGACTGGGTATCTGTACAACGGCTCCATGTGGGTCATAAGCTCTTTGAAACCTCGATTTTCGACACAGATGTAAGGCTGAAGGTCGAGCGCCAGCATTCGGGCAATCCTGGGGTTATCGCCGTTCTCTCGCGCTGCGATAGGTCCTTGCCTGACTTCAGCGCACTTTTGATGAGCGGCTGTGCACTTTGGTCTTCCTTGCTTCCCGCTGTCTCTCAAAACACACTGTGCAAAGAAAGATGCTTGTTCTTGAGATGGTTCGCAAGTGGCGTCGTCGTACTCGATGGTGTTCGAAGTTTCATATCACAGCTTTTGCACGTAGCCTCTTGGGCCGAGTTCTTTACGAAATGTTTCCAAATGGCACTTTTCGTTCGTTCAGTCATCTCGCCCCTGACGTCGGACTACGTTTTCCGACGATAACGCAGATAAAATTCGGGAACAGAAACGTCGGCTCCCGATAGCGCGAGACTTCGTGGTTTCGGATGCCCGGCGATACGACGCCAACGGCTAACGACGCGGAGCGCGTGGGGTGAGGGGGGGAGGGGAAGACAATGGCGCCACCTCTATCCGGCTTGCAAAAGTAGGAGAGAAATTGGTGGGCTCTGCGGCGAGAGGTGCACGAGTGCCGCCCGCCACGCAGCGACGGGGACGGAACGCAGCCAAGGCAGCATGCCGTGGTGCGCAGTATCGCAGTTCGCTAGGGCGGTTTCCTTTGTGCTCGCGAATTGCAGTCTCCGATTCCTCTCAAGTGTATACAGTCGCCGACCGATTTTCCGGACTTCGCGGGGACCGAAATATAGTCTGAAAAGTCGGCGAAAAACTCGTTCACCCTTAAAAAGAAAATTTATTAGGCTTAGAGTAGTATAAAAAATAGTTTAATAATGCCCTGCCTTATACTACGCATGGAGGCGATCAGATTTGCTTGGATTTGCGCAAGACTGACGTCTCCGCATACAGTCGACAAGAGTGTCACGGTAGAGTGTACTAGATTCTAGTCACGGTACAGTGGCCATTCTAGTCACGGCGTTGGCGATCTCCGTTAACGGATATCGCCATGGTGGTCGAAAAAACGAGCCCCGTTATTTCACACGTGGCCTCCGAGACGAGAGAATGGTGCTGTCGCGTGCGTGTCCCAATTTTGGAGGCCATAAAGGGGGCCGCAACTGAAGAAGGCGCGCTTCCTCCCACAAGAAAAGCTGGGAGGAAGCGCGCCTTCTTCCGTTGCGCTCGAGGCACCGGCGAGGGAGGAGGGATAGCGGGGGCGGCGCGCGGTCGCGCAGGCCGTATCTTTAAAGCGATCTGCGTTGGGGCAGAGTCTAAAGTGTGGTGCGTCGGCGGCTCGTAGCTTTCTGCGTGCTGTGTGTTCTCGGCGCTCAGTTTGCGTTGAAGCGATAGACAACAGCACGAAGGTCACTTCGCTCGCTTCTCCAGCGGCGCTTCCACACGCCGCCAGCGCGTGTCCGCGCTCATCGAGTCTGATGTGCCACAGCGTGTACCAGCGCGTCGGTAACATCAGCTGGAAAAGGAGAGAGGGCCGGCTTGGCGGGCTAGGCCAGCTGCAGCAAGCGGCAGGATCAGATTTGAATGAAGGGAGGGGGAAAGGTCACGCCCGCGGCGGCAAGATCGCCGGGTCGAGGGATGCAGGGCTGCCTCGCACACGCACGCACGCACACGTGCGCTCGCTTCGCATTCTATCGCGGCGGAGAATGTGCTTCCGGTTGCTGCTCGTGCAAAATGACAAAATTTGGGGCGAAATCTCTAGGTGGTCGGAGGGGAAAATTCGTTATATCGAGGGGGTCTCCCGCTGCCACTTCGTTACGTAGAGGTCTCAAATACATGTGCTTCTATGGAGTAACGGCGGGAAATCGAAAAACTTCGTTATATCCAGGCATTCGTTATATGGAGGTTCGTTATAAGCAGGTTTAACTGTAGTTGCGTTAGCCACCGGCATCACCCTAGCGTATTTCAAGTTCGTAGTGGACTTAGAAATCACTAGGCTATGTCTACATTTCGTCAACCTCTTGTATGAGGCCGTTGGCATGGCTCAACACAGCAATCACTATATGCGGTTGGTAAACCAGCATAATACACATTAGCTTTGTGCTTCGGCATTGCCTTTGTGCCTTGTAAAACAGTAATATGCTAAAGGGATTGTATGAAAAGAATGCGACAGCTATTTGTGAGGCCACAATTTTCGTAAAAAGGGTGAGTGAGTTGTAGAGGCCGGGACAAACAATACTCGACAAAAAATTTTTTAAGAACGGTTTTCATCTTCTTGCGGCTTGTAAAGTCTTGATCACGTAAACTTTATTCTAAAGATGCCAATCAGCCGATTTGAAACCATCTCTTGTGAACAGACATACATATATATAAAAGAAGCACAGACTCTCGCCGCAACAAGGCCATGCATGGTCATGCACCATGCTCAAGCCATGTGCTCTAGAAGAAATAGAGCTATAAACCAGCATCTACCACTGCGCGTATGCTCATGCACCACAGCCAGCCTCTTGACTAGTGCTTGCAAATATCTGTCAAACCAGCTATCTGGTAGGAGGGAAGTGAATCTGGTCTTGAAAACCAGTTATCTGGACTTCAATAAATGGATATTTGGGATATCCGATTTAACCCTTTCAGACGCCACTTTATCCTGTGGATTGAAAACTTACTTTGACCACATTTCTTGCATCTTCAGAATTATAGAAAGTTTACAGCTGCATAAAATATTCAGAATTTTCAATTCTTTAGTGAGTTTTGGCATGTTTAGAGAATGTAAACTCCACGTGAAAACTCGCTACAGGAACATCAAATATGAGAACATCAGCTATTTCGTGTATTGAAAAGCTTGAAAAACACTTATCCAGCCACTTGAAAATTATGCCTGGTGCAGACATTGCGAAAAAACGTGAAAGAAGTGAACCCGCTATATAAGTAGAACCTCGCTGTTACGTTCCCGGGTGCTGCATTTTCCCGGCTGTTACGTCGTTTTCGGCCGGTCCTGGCACAGCTCCCATAGAACCCAATGCATTGGTAACCCCGCTGTTGCGTCGCAACTGCGGGACTGTTCCCGCATCAGATGTTGCGAACTGCCACCCCACGCTGGCCTGAGCGGCCATTTTGACTTTTCATGTCGCTTGGCTTGGTGGCTTGACGACGGCATTGGCCGCTCAAAGTTCCGCAGGCGACACCTATGACGTATTTTTTAGGTTTCCGCCAGCAAAAGTATGGCTCTTGAGATCCGTATTTGCTATATAAAGATCGTGTCTATGACGCGTTGTGGCCCTAAAATTGATTCTGGCTCATAGATGTTCCGTATAAAGTCGAAGGGCGATAACGCCGTCGCCGTGCGCCGTATGCTGTATGTGCAAGTGAAAGCGTGCGAGGGGAGCCGGCGGCCATGTCTCAATCTCGCACGCGCAAGAAAGAAAAGCAGGGAGGAAGCGCGCCTTCCGTTCGCTCGAGGCACCGGCGAGAAAGGGATAGCGGGTGGCGTTATACTCTGGCATCAACTGCGTACTGCTCAGCGGCGTGTGGTCGCGCGGGCCGTATCTTGAAAGCGATCTGCGTTGTAGGCAGAGTCTAGGCAGTGTAGGTGCGTCGGCGGCTCGTTGCTTCACTCGCTTCTGCAGCAGCGCTTCCTCACACCAGCGTTCGACAGCGCGTGTCCGCGCTCATCGAGTATGATGTGTTCATGTTTGCCTATGTGCTCTGACATCACGCTTGTTAATATATTAATAAGTGAATGTTTACAAGTTTATACATGGTAGCTGGCCTATGCCGTCGTCCGCCACAACCACGCTGACGACGTGGACGACGTTGAAGGGAGGAACAGGTTCTCATCGAGAACGAAGAGTACTGGGTTTATTTACATTATTTACATGAGAAGTAGGAGAACGATACGTCTCCTCAGTCTAACATGACTGGATCGAAGCATACTAGATCGAAGCACTGGTCCGACTCGACGGACCAGCTCAACCTGGTCAACCGAGCGAGAAGGGCAGCTAAGGCCGCTGGACTCCTGGACTGAGGGGACCACCCACTGCAGAGCGGAGGAGCTACCTACGCTCGCGTGCTCTTTTTATTAAATTTTATTCTCTCTCTCTCTCTCTGGCTACATCTCAGGGCAGATGGGAGAGCACTCCCGATGGCCCGCAAAAGTCCGTGTTAAAAGCCCCCCTCTGGCCAAGCTGCGGTCCCACCATCCTCCAATCGGAGAGTCGAGAGTCACCGAAAGGTCCGCCTTGAGGGCGAGGGTGTGCATAATCCCCCGACGCCTTCATTTAGAAGTGCACTTGGGCACACACTGTAGACAGGTGACTTCGCGCCTGACTTGAACTGACGCGTCTGTTCCTGGAATGGGCCAGCCATCGATGGGTTTGTTTGGAGAACGGCCTTAGCGGCCAGCTGGTCTGTCGAGCGGCCGTGAGAAAGCGTCGTAGTAGCGGCCCTTTTCCAAGAGTCTCCTCTTCCTAGTGTCTTGGTCGGCGCCCTGGGTGACACGTATTCTTTGAAAGGTGTAGAGGCATGGTGTCGCCGCTGATCTTTCCCGGCGGAACGTTTTTCAGCCTCCTGAAGCGATTCGTCGCAGGCAATCGGGAGATACTTCCAAGATCGCTGCCCCCGCTGGTCGCCGAACGTAACAACAGCAAGTCTTGTGCGCCGCTCCGTGATAGTCTTTATGTGAACAGTAGATCAGTAGATGTGGCATGCAGTGGTTTTGTTAAATGCAAGCTATAATGTAAAGATATGTCAAGGGGGTGGGGGGGTGAGATCGCATTCATTTTGGCTGCTTTGGAACCAATGCCGTTTGCCGAAACTCTACAAGACAAACCTGGCGGTGCAGACTTAGCTCGTTCAGCATCCCATGCCCGGAGCCACTCAGTGAAAAAATAGTGCCATCCACGCTTTCTTGTGGAATGCATATGTTGGACCGATTGGCCTTTTGCGTTCTTGAAGCAGCATGGCAATCATCTTTTTGATAAACAGCCACTGGTAGTATGCTTCACCGCATTACACAACTGTGTTGCGGTGAAGCACACTAAAGCAAATTCATCATACTAGAGCACAAATAAGACCCTGGCTGCACGAGCCGTCTGTATTTTGGGAGATAAATCTTGCCCATTTTTACTGCTGCCCTTCAGATTTAATGTCTTGTTTCACAGAATCTGCCAGAGCAATGCCAGTTTGTCAGAATGAATATTTTGAATAAAGACAAGTAAAGACAAGTAAGAAGTGTATTAGCAGGGGGCGCAGCGTTCGATACATTGAATGTGGCGGTGGACAGTAGTTCGATGTACACATCGCACAGTGCTATACTTTTGCATGGTATTTCCAACGGCATCTTGCAAGGGTTTGATATAGGCAATATCTTGATATATTCGTGTTTGGTATATCCGGGATGAACTGGCTGTTTCGGGTAAACAGTTCACTCATCCATTTTCATGCATTCGGACGACTCTATAACAGGTTTTGTTTATTCCCATGTTTATCTGCAGTATTTACCTGTTCTGTCCAGAATAAGTTCAAAGCATGTGTCATCTGCAACGGTTCCAGATGGAAAGTATATATTGTCACGTATTAGTGACGCTGAAGAAAACAGTTGCAAAACTGTGAATGACGAAACGGACTTTATTGGGCGAACCTGTGCCTACAAAAGCAAGTTGCACTCGAAGCACAACGATAGCGGCGAACACAGTCGGCGATCGTCGAAATCTGATCAGCGGCGAAACGCGTCGGCTTTTATACATGATTCATCAAAGGTTCCAGATTAATCCCTGGTACCCGCGTTTCTTCCAGAAAGTTCTAGACAATTTGCGTCGCTCATACAATCAGATTACACGAGCGTCGGTGACAAGAGACAACGGATAGAAGCATCGATAATGTTCGAGAAACTTCCGATACATGCAGGCGCGTCCTGTGCCTAGCGATAAGGTTTAACATTTGTTAGCCGGTGAAAAGCAGTCACTGGTGAAAGATAAACATGTATACATGTCAATACCCTCCGCTTAAAAAGCATCATACCGATGCTACAAACACAAAAGCGACTGAACACTGGCCTGGCGCTCTTTGGCCATATCTGGCCCTTGTGCCATTAAACACCATACATCATCATCAAACACGAAAGCGAAAACAAAACCATGCATACAGAGAGAAAAGAAAATGCCAAAGCAACAAAGTACCTAAGTTCGACAGCGGGCGTAGAAAGGCTTAAGACACACCACGTGGATGACTTCAGGTCGGGCCAGGCGCCGCTGTTATTGCGAAATGCCGTCTGGCACGACCTCATAGTTCAGTGTGCCAATACGTCGGATGATCTTATATGGTCCCAAATAGCGACATAACAGTTTCTCGCTAAGTCCTCGTCGGCGTATCGGAGTCCAGACCCAAACACGGTCGCCAGGTTGGTACTCGACGTAGCGTCGTCGAAGATTGTAGGGTTGGCTGTCAGCCCTCTGCTGGTTCTTAATGCGCAGGCGGGCGAGCTGTCGACCTTCTTCGGCACGCTGCAAATAGGTGGCAACGTCGAGATTTTCTTCATCGGTGACGTCCGGTAGCATGGCATCAAGCGTCGTTGCCGGGTTCCTTCCGTAGACCAGGTTGAACGGCGCTATGTGCGTCGTTTCTTGCACGGCCGTGTTGTATGCGAAGGTCACGTAGGGAAGGATGGCATCCCACGTCTTGTGTTCGACATCGACGTACATTGCGAGCATGTCGGTGATGGTCTTATTTAGGCACTCTGTGAGGCCATGCGGGTGGTAGGCAATGGTCCGGCGATGGCTTGTCTGGCTGTATCGCAGGATGGCTTGAGTTAGTTCTGCCGTAAAGACCGTACTTCTGTTGGTGATGAGGACTTCTGGGGCACCGTGACGGAGGAGGATGTTCTCAACGAAGATTCGGGCTACCTCGGCGGCACTGCCTTTGGGCAAGGCTTTTGTTTCGGCGTAGCGGGTGAGGTAGTCCATAGCTACGACGATCCATTTATTCCCAGACGTCGATGTCGGAAAAGGCCCCAGTAAGTCCATCGCGATCTGCTGGAACGGTCGGCGAGGTGGCTCGATCGGCTGTAGAAGTCCGGCTGGCCTTGTCGGCGGTGTTTTGTGTCGCTGACAGTCTCGACATGTCCTTATGTAATGGGCGACGTCGGCAGAGAGGCGAGGCCAGTTGTATTTTTTTTGTATCCTCGCAAGCGTGCGGGAAAAACCGAGGTGTCCAGCCGTTGGGTCGTCATGAAGAGCTTGCAGAACCTCTGGACGCAATGCTGAGGGTACCACGAGGAGGTAGTTGGCTCGGAGAGGCAAGAAGTTCTTCTTTAGGAGAATGTCGTTTTGCAAGAAAAATGACGCCAATCCTCGCCTGAACACCTTTGGCACAGTGACGGTCTTGCCTTCCAGGTAGTCTACAAGGCTCCTTAGTTCCGGGTCGGCTCGCTGTTGTTCGGCGAATTCGTTTGCGCTGATGGGTCCCAAGAAAGTGTCGTCATCCTAGTCGCCCTGTGGCGGCAGTTCGACGGGGGCGCGAGACAAGCAGTCGACGTCAGAGTGCTTTCGCCCGGACTTGTAAACGACGGTGATGTCAATTGCTTAAGTCTCAGACTCCATCGTGCAAGGCGACCTGAAGGATCGCTCAAGTTAGCTAGCCAACACAAGGCGTGGTGGTCGCTCACAACTTTGAAGGGTCGCTCATACAATCAGATTACATGAGCGTCGGTGACAAGAGACAACGGATAGAAGCATTGATAACGTTCGAGAAACTTCCGATACATGCAGGCGCGTCCTGTGCCTAGCTATAAGGTTTAACATTTGTTAGCCGGTGAAAAGCGGTCACTGGTGAAAGATACACATGTATACGTGTCAATATCTAATTGAAAGCAGTAGTATCGTTTGTGGCCAGGAGTGCGTAAACACTCTGTACGCTTCTTCAGGGCTGGTGTTTTACTCTCGACAGGTGGCACTACCGTTTTTTGTACTGAAAATGTTACTAATGTGACAGTGCTGCATGCAGACATGAGCTTTTGATTTATTCCGAACTTGACAGGGCAAGTTGTGCATCTAAGCACATCACATATATTAAAATAAACTTGCCACTAAATAGAAATAGCTCAAATGAGTTAGCATTTTAACCATAAGAGCTATTTATATAGGGCTCGCTTATGATGCAACATCTTGGAAATTTTGTTCAGTCATATAGCAATTATTAGGTTCATACCTGCAAGTGCGCAGATAGGAGATGAAATATGGGTGAAGTAGAAGGAACTGAGGAGTGAGAAGGAAAGAATAGGAAAAGAGGGAGAGAGAAAAAAGACAATTAATTTTGAGGTGAATAAACTACAGTACAGCTCAACTGTTCACCAAGATATGATTGCAGATGCACGCCATCATGGTCTCTCTCTTCGACTATGCAAGAGCATGGGAGCGTCGCAGTTCTATATTTGGGATCTCAATGTGTCAGCTTCCACATAGCACTTGTTTTTGTGCCGCGCTCTAAAAACAGTTTACAGCCTTTGGGGTTTATCTTGTCCCCAAACAATAATTGTCATTTGTCTTGCTTGTGTTTGCTCCCTTGAAAACTCTGTGCCCACTACTTTTCTGTCAAGAATGCTATTTCATGTTGATAATTGGCATGCCATTTGAGACATCGAAGTACCAGGCATGCAGCTTTAAAGGAAGGAAAGGCATGCAAGATAGACGATTATTGCTTGGAGACAAGGTAAACCCCAAAAGGTGCAAACATTTTCTTAGAATGCGTGTGTGTGCTCGAGCAGTAATTAGTTAAGCTTAACCACTGTCATAACTCATGGTCGTATTTCTTTATGTTCACTCTCTTAGGCAACATGCAGTGCATGTAGCCCTAAAGGCACTTCTGCTGCTTGGTTTCCTGAGGGTGTTGCTCGGCCGGTCAAAAGTGGTGCGGCAGCTGTTGCAGCTGGTCATGGGACTGCTGACGCAGCTGCTCTCTCTCATCCGCTTCAGCTCTTCCTAGGCACTACATTTGGGGAGGTGCCTGTTCTTTTTACAATATTTGCTTTCAGAAAGCCACTGCTTTGTTCCACACTGCCTTGACCTGGTATTACGTAATAGTGACTGCAAATATGCATTTTTTTTACTCCTTCTTTGCCATAGAATACCCACAGGCACTTGCTCATGCTGACCATGTGGGCCTTTCACTTTGGCTACTTCTCTTAGGAGGCTTTTGCTTTCATCAATGCCGCCTCTGATATTAGTTTTCGAGCACACCCAAGAAATGCATTATAACGGAAGGTGGTGTCTATGTTGAAAGGCACGACTCACTTTCTTCCCAAGGTCCCATTTTTTGTGTATTTGCTTAATTACTTTTAGTTTTTGTGATTTTTGCACATATATGCTTATGCCTGCATCTTTTCCATTAGAATGCTCGAGGCTGTCTGGAACAAAGTCAGTGTCCATGCTCTAGAACTCCACCGTTATCATGTTCCTGTTTTTGAATGCTGTTGGTCTATTATGTGAAAATAACTTTGCATTCACAAAGGCACAAGAATAAGCAAAAACGTCTCTTCTCTACGCAGCATTTATACGAGGTATTCAAATGTTGTATGTACCTTGCTATCTTGTGGAATTGTTTTGGTTTAAGGGAGT
The DNA here is from genome assembly GCF_013339745.2 of Dermacentor silvarum. Classification (NCBI taxonomy): domain Eukaryota; kingdom Metazoa; phylum Arthropoda; class Arachnida; order Ixodida; family Ixodidae; genus Dermacentor; species Dermacentor silvarum. Next base: position 18,668,042 of record NC_051157.2, read on the forward strand.
TTTTATGTTTAATTTACGTTGCAGATTGTACAAGTTTGCCTGCGTGTGGTATCATTGGCCAAAATTTTTAGTTTAACCTGTTGTGTGTTAGCTCAGGTGGCAGTGCTGAGCTAATGCATCAATTTACTCAACGTCAGCGTATAGCTGTGTTGAGGTGAAGCATTGTCCTGCCCAACCTCTAACATTCTATTTTTGTTGTAGCAAGAAAGAATTGAACAAGCAAGCTGGTCAGAAAAAAGGTGTATTCCACATATGGCTCTATAGTACCTTGACAACATTCATTTCCACTTTGTGCATTTTTTTTTTGGGGGGGGGGGGGGGGGGAGGCTGACTGACTGTGGTTTCAGAAGTGATATCGTTCTTGGGAGACTTACCGGTAAGTTCAGTGATCAATGAAGCCCAGTTATTTAACAGCTTGTAGCTTTACTGACCAATCAGGTGTCATATGCACTAAGCTGCCCAACTTTTTTAGCTGCATCATTTGTGTTTACTCGTGCATGCAATTACATACTTTACAGAAATAGCTGGAGCCCCAAAAGACCTGAAATCTCGCAAAAATGGCAAAAGGAGTATGTTTAATTTTGATGATGCAAGCAGCAATTGAAATATTATTCATGGCTGACTTTTCTACACTAAGTAAAAATAATATACTGTAATGAAGCATCACTTGATCAAAGCGTACAGAAACCTTTAACCCCCCAATGAGTTGGTCAGATGAACTGCAGTAAGCCTCATTGGACTAGCAGTTAGAGGGTGTCACAAACACCTCAAGGAATTGCTTTAAAGTTGTTATTGTCATCAGGGCAGTAATAAAAAGCGTGACCCTAGGTAAGCCAGCTATGTCACCATGTTCTGTAGGTGACATCATTGCTAGATGAAGGATTGGCCAGATGTCGAGATTTTTTTTGTGTGTGTATGTGTGTTTTCTGCTGTCATCTGGTTTTAGCAGACAACTAATACAACTAATACCAATTGGCAAGCCTGGAATTTTCTTCACAGGCAGAGCTTATAGTGGTGGTTGAGACAAGTGTTTGTGATATGGGATATTGACATTGAAGTTGAATATGGCTGAGGCTGAGGGCCAGAGGTTTAGTCATTTATTTCTGTAATGGCGGTAGGACAGTTTTAGCACCTTGTAACTAATTTTGTTATTTTTCACTGTATGTGTTTGATGTAGCTGTTTGAATCGAGTTGCGTCCACTCATGGAGGGCACCAATGATGTAGTCCATTGCACTCAATTCAGCATAATTCTGTTTGGATGCAATAGTATTTTTATGGGGTACTTTGAAACCCTCCCGAGTGAGTGGGGCATCCCACAGCATAGGGTGGAAATTTTTTTTATACTATGTGGCGTGTGGTGGGTGCTTAACATGCCCCCATAAATGTTTGCATTTTCTAATTGTCACTGTCTAAATGCCTAGTAGACAGCTCCAGCTGATATAGCATGAAAAATTAAATTGCCCTCTATTTAAATATAAAGATGCTGGCCATCTTTCAGCATTGTCTTGCCTGCACACTTTTCTTTTTGTGCGATTATACTGAAAATTTGAATTGACATTTTATTTAAAACCTTCTGTTGCCTTGCATTCAGATTATTCTCTAGCACTCTGTCATTTACCTAAAAAGTGAAGAACAAAAAGCACAACTGTTTTCCGAGGCAAATTCTGATAGCTGTGATGAAGTTTTGAGAAATACTGCAAGAAGGAAATGACATAGTATGTGTTGAGTGTCTGAGGTTAGAGAGATCAAGCATCAAAAGGGCATGCCTGCTGGCTAAACTGTGATTACAATAAGAGGCTGCAGATAAGTGGACTAGCACAGAAGTAACTGCACTTGTTAGAAATGAACAGTGCACCGGTGGCATAATTTTTCTGTCAAAATACTACACGAAACCGTCGAATATGCAAGCCAGATGATGTCTCTGTTACTGTGTCAGTGTAACAACATATGTGTGAGATCGGTTTTGTATCTTCTTTGAAAATGCTAGAGCTCTATGCTCTAAAAACAGTGCTGTAACAGCGGTCTACCCATTGGGAGGATACATAAGTTTACTGAAAGTCTGCTTGTTCTTTCCTTGCCTGTTTGAAACTTGTGGTGTCGGGAGATTTATTTTTTCTAGGGGCATGGTGTTGGGAGTCCTTATTTTTTTTGTAGGGGCAGTTTGTTTCAGGTTCTTAACTAACCAAAGAAGAATGCATGTTTTGCTGCAGGTGGTAGCAAAGCATTGCACACTTAATGCAGGCTTGTCATCAAAGTGACAAGTGAAAGCAGGACGTTTCATGTACCTCACTTTTACCCACCTTTTGGTTGCATTCATGGAGAAGCTTGTTACAAGCCCTCTGTCTCCAAAGATATTTTAAGCCCATAATGGCATTATTTGGTATTGGGCCCTTTAAAACATCTTGCAATAATTTTTAAATGTTTCGCTTAGATTCACTGTCATCACTTAGTAAGCCTTTTGCCCGAGTTTAGTTCTGGGTTGTTTGTTCAACTGGCTCTGTAGTAACGGTTGTAATAAAATAAAAAAAGAAAGGAAAAAAAAACCCTGGTTATTCGGGAAAGTGAAAAGGCTTGTTTTTATGAAAACTGGCTCTATTTAGTAAGTGCTTCTTCAAAATAATTGTGTGCCTACATTGCATTTGCTGGTTCAAAACTTGTTACATTATTCTTTCAGCCACTTGACTACATCTGTGTAAGCAGATGCAATATAAACTGCCATTTGAATAGAACAAATGCTGCCATGCTATTTGTTGATGCAGAAATTTGGTCTTGAGACAGAAACCCAGTGCGTTCTTTGTAAATGTACCATGTTCTGTTGCTAGGTTGTACTGCACTTTTTATTCCTACTTGGCAGCACAAAGCTGTTTTTGCATTCATCAGCAGCTATGTTGTCCCTCTTTTCTTTTTCACAATTGTGTGCTTAATTTAATGAACTGCATGTTATCTGAAGTGCACTTTGCAGGTTTCTTTATATTTAATTGTGCACATATGTAAAATGCATGCACACAGTTGCCATCACATCTGCATTAGTTGACAAACTTTGCAAGCACCAACCAACAGAAAATTTAATAAGGTACAAGATAACCTCTCCTGCAACTGTATGTGATGAGCTGTCTTTTTTTATGCACGAAAAGTTTGTTGCGGCGACTTGCTCTTCTTTGTGGCTTCTCTTCAATGTGCTATTGCGGTCACTGAGTTGCAACATGTGAGGTGTGGCCGGAGCGTGCTCGGGAGCAAGCTAATGATTGCACAAACGAATGATCACACGCACAACGCGGATCACACGCAAAATGCGGATCACACGCACAATGCGGATCACACGCACACTGCGCATTAGAGGAAAGTTTTGAGTGTTTTGTCATTCTAAAGGTGGAGGTAAACAACTCAGCATTTTCCATCACTCCCTGCAATTCTGTCATGGTGAAAAAAAAAGTTTGCGCCGTTTCTGGCCCTGCAGTGGAAGATGGCATGTCACTGTTCCGTTCCTACAAGTTCTTCATTGAGGGTGACGCAGATGTCTGATTCGTTCTCACTGAAACGGACAAATAATGCACATAAACAATACGTGATGTGCAGCAATATTCGGTTTGGTCGGGCTTTTTTTTTTTTTTAATTTCTCCTCCGAGGCACAGGAGCTGAGAGGTGTTCCCACAAGGAACTCCTCTTTGCAGGAATTTCCAAAAGGCATTTCTGAAGCACAGCGACTACTCCACTTGAACGGCAATGCATTTAGAGGGTCACTTGGCAGAGTTTAGGAAGAGCTTCAAGGCACGTAGGGAGGGTGAAGGCGTCTTTGGAATGACAAAACCCTCTCCACTTTGTTCACGCTGTTGCCGCTCCATCTTCTTGCCAGAGCACACTTCCTCTATGCCTCATGCGTTGCAGTGCAAACTGAATGCAGCAGCAGTATATATATATATATAAACTAGGTTTTGAGAGCTTACTTGGTTGACACAAAGCTCAGTTATGGTGGACTCTCCGAAACTGCACTTTGTATATCAGTCCATTTCGCAGCTGTGCTGCTCACTACAATGCCGTACTGTGTTGCCCAGAAAATAACTGATGCAATGACACGCAAGTTTACGCTCCTGTCGCACACTTTAAATGTCATGTGCTTTTCTTTTTTTCTTGCTTGCTATATTGTGATTTATTGTGCATGTAGTCACTGTCGCAGTCAAGTCCACTGCAGGTTGTATGTGCTTGTGCACATGTTTATGAGCCATTGCTGAGAATTTTGTTGTGGCCATTTTGCTATACAGAAACAGAAGTGGCACTTGATATTGTTCTTTCAAGGGTTTTTTTTTTTTTTCGACGCACTTATGTTCATTTCAATTTGTGTGTCAGCGTCACAATCTACATTTGCGTTTTAATTCTGGCCACACAGTGCGCAGAAGCGTTTAATTCTTTCTTTTTTCTTGCTATTAGTGTGTTTATGTGTACATGTGTGTGTGAACATGTGTATGTGTGTACCTGTCTGGGTGCACTTTCTGGCTGTTGCATATTTTTCCTGCATACAATCCCTTCCATTTTTTTTTAATTGGCAGGTGTAGGTGAAGGCTTGTTTTTTTAATGCCTTTATTATTATAATTATTATCAACATTGTTTTGATAGCAAGTAGCTACAAGCTGATATGCAACGTTTCGTGTTTTGCTGTTGTACACTAATGGTGGTGTGCATAGAGAAAAAGGAATGAGTGCAGTTACTTGCATCTATAAATTACAGATCACAGTGGTTGCAACACCTTTTAGAGCAGTGTAGTACTTCTTAACAGAAACACTTTTTCTTTCTTTCTTTCTTTTTTTTTTTTTTCTTTTTTGATTCCAGCGTTGCTGCCACATTTGACAACTAAAATTATCACTATTTTTAGAAGCAAATGTTTCGAAGTTTTTCAGTTGTTGTTTTTCCTGGAACTGTGTCGCAAATTTTACGCTTTTGTGAGGCGCTATTTTTGCCTTAGTGCTTCAGAGCAGTGCCTGCAAAGAAAAGGGGACGCTTTTGGGGAAAAAAAATGTTTTTTCCAAGAGGCACCGTACATGAGGCACCATACATGCCTCTAAAGGCATGTATGGTGAAGATTTCCTGTGGAAGGGGATAAATACATATCACAATTTTGCTGCGATTCTAGCACTTTCTGCTGAGTCATTCTTTATTATAAAAGACTGGCTGTGTCGGACATTACTCATCTTTGGAGTCCTATTGGTGCCTGCCAGTGTATTTGGAGAAAACTATTTGCTTGACAGTGGAATAATTGCAGTAATGTAAACAGAGGTTCAACAGCTGTAGAGAGCTGTACAATTAGTCACTCATACGTTTTTTTTTTTTTTTTTTTTGCCAATAAGTAGGTCAGTTCTATTCTCTTAAAAATGTGCTTGCAGTGTGTTGATGCAGTTATACATTCCCAGGCATTAAAACTTTTCATTCCTGTCACATTCTAATCAAAGCTTGCTGCCACATGTAGTAACTTTGCAGGTTAGGTAACGAGCACGCCGAATTCCTTACTCTTAACTGCACTTTTTCTTCTTTGTAGATAGGCTAGGTAACTTTGTTGTTACAAGCTTAGCTGCATGCGTGGCCTGGAAAAGCCGGAAGATAACACTTGGAGCAGTGGCGCTAACTAAGTCGAGGTCAACAGAATTTTTTCATCGTGCCATCTGCATGTTAATGTGTAAGGAAGCTACTCTTTGCCCCACCCAGCGTGGCGTAAGAGATGCACTAATCTTTAAGGCTTGGTGTCAGCACAGCCTCTTAAAAAGCAAAGTTCACCACACGAAACAGCACACATAACAATAGTTAGATTTTGTTAGGATTAAAGGCTCGCAGCGAAGGTAAAAGAGGAGCGATCCAACTTGAAACCTGAAGTCCCGAGTTTCCATGTAGAAACTCGTCCAAGCACCACGCAGGCAGTCCCTTTTGCTAAGCTTATTGATATTTTTGTATGCGCAGTAGGGCAACTCTTCTGGTCACATCTATGGCTTTCGAGGATTTTAAGCTGGGAAGTATTTTTATATTCTCATAAAATCCAACATAGATTATCATACAAGGCACATTTGTCCCTTGGTATAAGCTGGCATAGTTGGAAGCTGTTCCAGGATTTTGATGTTTGTATGCTATGGTGCCCATGATGGCGGTAATATGGCGGAGGCTTGTTTATAATTATATACTCACTGTCTTGCTGCTTTATGGTTTTGGTATGCATTCTTGCTGTTGTGTGGACATAGTTTATTTGCTCAGCAGATAATCGAACTACTAACTCTAATAGCGAGTCAAAACTACTAAATACAACTTTTTTGCTCTTAGTACTGAAAACCTGTTGGTAGTGGTTGTAGCCAAAACAGACTAGCACATTTTTGAGACATAAATACAAGGGAAGGGAATTATACAAAGGTCTTTGATGTCTATGGTTGATATGTCATGTATTGGAGACTGAATGTCAATAAAGAATTTTCCAAGTTAACAGCATGGCTGAAATCTGACCGGAGTCTTTTCTGGTAACACACATTGCCACTGTGGCCTTTCTGATATGCTGTGTTGGCTTGTGCAAATTTAAGTGCACTTAAGTCTCGGATGCTGCCAGGTTGACAACTTTCTTCAAAGGTCCGAACGAGACATCGGTTTTGTAGGAAGGAGCAAGCAACACCTCGGGCTGGAGCCACCTGCCGCTGTATCCCAGTGGCTATGGCGTTGGGCTGCTGAGGTCGTGTATTCGATCCTGGCCACTGTGGCTGCATTCCGATGAGGGGCAGAACGCAAAAACACTTGTGCACTTCAACCAACCCGAGACATTCCTTGTTTGAACACTTGTTTTCCTCAACATCTAATTGTTTTTAAAAGTGATTTCTCTTACCGCTTTTCATGTTTTCACGTGAGACCTTTTGTCATAATAACTGTCAGGACTTCAGAGTTTGTGCTCTGCTATATTGCTTACAAATGTTTCATTATAAAAACTTTAGCAACATGCAACAGTCGACATGTAATGACTACATCCACAAATGGGTGGGAGAAGCAGACGTTGCCACATCGTGAAACTATGTGGCTCATAGTCATTGTGCTTAGAGAAAACAAGAACAGAGTGTTTCACCTTTCCAAGATTTTATTTCATTTTGTAATGGCTGTGTCTGCGTTGCCTATTTTGACAGGTACACACAACCTTGTCACTAGCCCCCAAAATGGATGCTTGTTCTAAGAAGCTTGCACTACCACACTAGAATTTAGTGACAAGGGCAATCTCACGACCTCTATACCTTTGTCCTGCATCATAAACTAGTGCCTTTGCTACGCACTGCATCACTCTCGCATTGTACACTTTGGCACTAAGGAAATATTCAAGAAAAATCAGTACCTCAGTCAAACCGATGCACTGGTGACCACTGTGTAATTTAATTGCAAAAAGATGTCCTAGAGGAATACAGCACTAGAGCAAAGGTAAAAGTCCCCATTTGTGCACTTTTGTCATGCCGGCCGACGCATCAGAAATTGCTTGCGGCCGTTATACTGTAGAAAGGGGTGAAATAGAGCAGCCAAACTAACTACATGGCAAACACTCGTATGGCATTCGATGGGCAGTAAGGAATGTACAATGACTTCACAAGCTAAATGTGGTGGCTCCCCCTCCCCGTTGCGGACAAGTCTGTGCTAAGACCAAGCACTTCGAAGTTCCTCATGAGCTGACGGTATGCAGTGCCAGCCAGTCTTAAAAAGTGCAGAGTGGTACCATGTACATGAAACAGCAGCCTGCCCGGCGGCAGGAGCAGTTAGCTTGCTTGAACTACAACTTGTACAAAGGTTTCAATACCTCAGCAAAATAAGTAGTTCCCCATTAGCATACCAAGCACAACTGTTGTGCACTGACCATTGCAGGTGAACATTGTAGCTGCCTGTCTATTGCTTGATGTAGTCACCAGTGGCAAGGTTTTTTTTTTTTTTTTTCTCTCTTCTAGGAGGTCTTGCAATAGGACACACGTAGGAAAGGAAACAGTACTGTTTCACAATAGAATGGTTGAAGTCTGCTGTTGACTGCATTTATACAATTGTATACAGTCGGCTGGTGCCTTCTGCTGCGCTGTGCCTTCCTAAACGTTGCCTTCCAAACTTGGTTCCCTGCTCTGATGGCCAGCCTCTGATATTGCTCTTGCAAGGTGCAGCACCAATTAAGAGGCAGAACCCTTTCGAAGTTCTCACTTGGATAGTGGTCTTCAAGAAGGTTAGCATTACATATGTCAAGTATCATTTACAGCTAGAGCCTTGTCAAAAGCTATAATCAAACATAGATCCCGCTAAAGTAAACCCTGGCACAGTTGCACAGCACTGATCAATGAGAAGCAAATGGTGTGTGGCAGCAGAGATAATTCCGTACTGAATGCAGCATTCACTGAGAAAAACCCCAAACTTTAGTTACTTGGAAGATGTGCTTGCTGCAGCATTCTGGCGGCACATCAAAGTGGCCTAGGCATTGCCGATAACAGAGCTCAATTTGCTTTTGTTCTGACTGGCTTCTGAGATAAGCCACAGACATTGTTACCCTAGCGATTGCACATAGTGTGATTGCATTCTTTGCAGCCCAGAGGCAAGCATGCTTCAGTTCGAAGCCAGACACAGAATGCACACAAGCACCACTACTCATTATGCATAGCCAGTCTCTGCAGCTGGGTTAGGCGGTAGGTGGCGCCGTCTGGGACGGGCAGTGTATCGTCCAACAACTGCAGACTCAAGGCACTGGCTGGAAAGCACTGAGACAGCGGCTGGCATTGGTCTCGTCTAGAGTGATTAGGGCTAAGGAACTGACGCAGTGTGAAATATATTAGACTATATAATGCTGTACACTTGAACCAAGACCACAGTTCAGGAAAAGAATGCATGCTCATTCTGCAGTGGTGCTTGAGTGAAAATCAAAATGCTGCTAATATTGCACTCTATACAATTAGCAGTTTTAAATACATTGCTAAGTCTTGCTGATGTATAAAAGTTATTGTGAAATCTGAGACAAGCATACTTGCTGTGCCCACAGATTGTCGCAGTTTAATTCACTCTGCAAGATGCTGAAAAAATTGCCAGTGCAGCCCCTAGCTTCATAAAAGACTTAGTGTTCACCAACAAAACCTTGTAATGCGGACACAGCATGCAAGCTTCAAAGAAAGAGTGTGACTAGGCCTTCAATTCAAAGCTTTCTATATTTAATGCCAACAACATTATACGCTCCCCCAAAAATAAGAAAACTCTCCCTTCGTAATCACTAATTGTCACCTCGTGAAAAAAAAAAGGCCTATGTATATGCTTGCAATGTACAGCATTCCTGTAATTAGTGATTGTATTGCAACGTATCACTCTAAAAAAAAATCAGTCGGGTTACTTATGCAAGCGCAGGTAACCAATATTTGAGAACAAAAAAACATGCAACAAAAGGCACAAGGACACACTGTAGTGCATTGGAAAGTTTCCACTGTCTAAAATGAAGAGTACTATGGAGCGACGATGGCATAATCCTAAAAACAGTTGGGCAACACAGGCTTATCACATTCTTCAATGCCATCACCAATATGCAAAAAAATTCTAACACATTTTCAAGAAGCAGATATACTGCTAAGCTCAATTATTATTGACTGAGAGCTAGCAAAAGGAACTAGAGTTCTCAAAGAATGTAAAATAACTGTAGATCAAGGGCCATACTTTATGAGGATTCTTCATTGATTCTATTTGTTCCTTATACATCCTACCAAGCGACAGATCCTGACAATAGCGAAGGCGCGGCTTCGTGTGAGCTCTTGACAAAGCGCATAAAAAATGAAAAATTAAAGGAATTGTCACAAATTTCGGCCTCTGGTGTGTAAAAGGAGTGTGGAAGGATAACCATTGACTATTATTTAAAAATGTTTCATTCATGGCAATTCTACACATATCGAGATGCCTGGTAATTTGTATCAGCTCAGGAAAATCGGAGAGAGGCTGCGTATAAGGCAGAAAGCCCAAACTTCCCGAGACGGTACAATTCCAATGCAACTTGCCAAGAAAGCTAGCCAAAAGCAGCATTTTGTCAGTTTCGCAGCATGCTAAAGCTGTGCTTGAACGGCGGAGCATAGTTTTGGCATGGGAAATCCAGGTGGCTACAGACTGCAGAGATAGTAAGTAGTTGCTGCAGCATTGCAAACACTGTACACATTACGGAGATGCATGGTCTGCGCATGTGTGCTTAGCTCCTCAGTGCATCATACAGTGTGTGCAGATCCAAAGTGCCCGTGAAGTAGGAAGTATTTCTGACAGTGACCTATGGGACAGCAGCAACACATCCGTTTTGAACTGCCATATACCTTATATGATTCGCATAGCCATGTTCACTTGAAGCTGCAAGGAGATCTGGTTCCTTGAGTGACAAATGCGTGGTGGTATGCGTATGTGTGGCCAGGAGCAAGAGGAATGGTGGAAGGGTGGCCGTTTGAAATAGTCTCTGTGGCCACTGTCGGTGGGGCAGCTAGGCAGTTTTTAGCAGCCGTGGTCATTGTTGGCGCATGTCATCTTGCACTGCACTGTTGTCACCGTAAGATCTGTGACAGCAGAGATCACAGGGTACGCAGGGAGGGCAGCATTTTGCACAGCCTCGTGGCAAAGGTCAGCATGAAGTAGCAGAGGTTCCGTGCGGTCTGTGACCGTGTCATCAACAGTCGCCACACGAATGTGACCACAAGCAGGTTGAGACACAAGTGCATGACATAAAGCCTGTAAAAATAATAAATAAAGGCCATTAGTTGTAGCCACGAAAACATCAGAGTGCTCCAGTACAGGAAATGCAAATGCACCTGAGGCTATAGAGCTTCAGGCAATGGTAGAGTATTTAATGTTTGCTTTTCTGAAAACAGTCTCCATTCATGCCACTCTTTCACAGTACATTGTTTTGTGTGGCATGTAATGAGGAAATAGTGGCTTTTCATGCACTTTTCAATGTAACATCTCCACACATTAGTATTCAATGGTCAATTTTTCTCCTTAAGTATCGTAGAGTGTAATTAAGCAGCTTTACTGAGGGTAATAAATTAGCAATACACGAGTAGGTAAGCCACTCGGTGCACACACATATTTAAGAAGAGGTGATCATCAATGGCTCAGTGTGACGGACCTCGCTGGTGCCTACTCGGATCAGAATTGCTGCACTAAGCCATTGATCTTGGAAGTCATGCTCTGCCTTACGCCACAGCCCCTCAATCCACACGCCACCGCTGCTTCTGATAAATAGCGTCAACCTTTGACGTATGTCGCTGTTATGCTTCCAAGATTTCCAGTTCCTGAATATTCACTTTCTCTGCTGTTACATGCTTGCACCTATACACAGCAGTAGCAGACGGCAGTGATGTTGCTTCCGCTGGGAACCACAAACTGGGACAACATAAGTTCCGCTTGACACCAAAAGCTGAAGGGATGAGCTAGAGAGGAGCATGGAGGAGGAGGGTAGATGTATGGAAGCCTTGTGGAGGAACTTTACCTTACACAAATAACTGCTTACGACTGGGTGCCACATTCCCACAAACAGCACCACCAGAGAGGAGTGAAGAGATAGCATAGGGAGTATGTATGACTATGGTGTTTTAGGTGGAAAATCAAATAACATTGGAAACTGAATTTTCCTTCAACATAATTATAATTTTATTACTTGTGGCTTACTACTGTTTAACCAAATTTTCAACATCAGACACCACCAAGAGCTAGCACCATTGCACAGTGGTGATGCCAAACGCTTTGTTTGTGGTAAAAGTGATGCTTTGGACATTTTGGAATACTAATCTATCAAAGTCAGTTAAAGTCAGTCAAGTCAGTGTTTCAGAACATGCAGTAACTGGACTGAGTAGATCTTTTACTACATGTATGCATTATTTCTGATGCTAAACACAGGTTGGCAATTACCTTAATTTTGAAATAGCTGTGACTCTTAAAACTTTATTTCACTATTTGGCTTTTCTACTATACCAGGTAATTGTTTCAGGGAAGAAGTTAAGTGAATAATACTTGTAACAAACTAATAATATCTAAGCACTACTGCCTCTCTAACCAAGCACTGTCTTGATATTTATTGTTATACTTTTCATTATGACATAGTGATTTGTGCACTTCCCTTACATCAGTTGTTTTTTTCCTGATTAGTATGATGTGCCTGTTCCTGTTGTACAAATAACTGATTCCTAATTAGTACTAGTTGTTTTGTATTTATTACTATTAATAGTTTGTACAGTATTCCCAGTTATTGTATTGGACTACTTATTTAGGCTATCAGTCCAAATATCTGTATGAAATTTTCCTAATCATGTAATAAAGTTTCGATTGATTGATTGATTATAACATCGTCATGGTGTAGTGATGGTGGAGAACCAGTCAGTGCCAAAACTGTGAGTTGCAAATCTAACTCTTTATTGGGCAAACTTGTGCTGAGGAAAACAAGTAACAACTGGAGCACAACGATAGCAGCGGTCACAGTCGTCGGTCATTGAAATCAGATCTGCAGTGCATCGGCTATTTATGCATGATTCATTGTACATTACAGCATAATCGTTTGTGCTCGCGGACATTCTAGAGTGTACTACACCACTACTTGCATTGCGCACGCAATCTGATTAGGCAAGATTCTTTCGCTACAGAATTGGCAACAACATTTGTGAAAGATCTGATACATGAAGGCGCTTCTTACACTTAGTAATAACTTTGTAACAGTGGTTAGCCGGTGACAAACGGTCACCGGAGAAGATTAGCTATGTACGCGTGTCAATATTATACCATAGTGCAGCAAAAATCGAGAGATGGTAGCTTCTGCAACATGCGATTTGTGATGGAGGATGGGATTTATGTGATAATCACCAACTAATTAAGTGCACATTCTTCACTAACCTTTTAATTACTGAGTCTGGTAGATGTACTTTGAATTTACAGACTTGAAGCCAAGCAGTATGCAAAGCACACACATTTGGTTGAAGCCCTGTGCCTAGCACTTACAAAAATTATGTGTTCAAAATATACAGTGAAATGCACTGCTGTTCCAATTCAAGATTTTTCCAGCCTGCATTTTTCCACAGTGCATATAAAAGACCCAGTTGCTTGGTGAACAATTTTCATTATTTTTCAGAGAGCTGTAAATATAAGGTTAGCGATTTCTAAGTACTTACCACTTCATGTGCTTTCGTGCTTCTGGGAGCTTGGACACTTCAGCCTTAAAGAGGTACTTGCGAATACCCAATACATACTGTTCCCAGTACAAATACCATTCCAGGTTTCGCACATCAAAGTTGAATAACTGCAAAAGAAAGGAGGTCCTTTTGTAACACACAAACCACATGTGCAAGCTTGGTGTGTGCAAGCAGGCACACGTCTTAACCCTTTGACTGCCACTCGCGAGATAACTCGAGCATCCACCCTCACACAGCCCCTGCCACTCCTGTGTATACTCGTTTTGTGTTTTCAGCACACTTTCTGGCTGTCCAGAAGCAACTCAAGCAAAAAAGGAACATTGCATAGCTGTTCCATCTATGGAGACGTTACCTAAACCATACCAGCCAATACCCCCAATTTTTCGTTAAGTTTCTGATGATAAGCTTATTCTATGATTTTATGAATGTTGCATTAAATTTTACTAAAAGTAAATTCTGCTTGAGATAAGAAGGGTTTAAGGGCGCCATAGTATGGGGCAGCATAATGTTGTAAAAATAATGCATACACGGAAGACATTGTGATGGCACCTATGCTGCCCTATCGTTGCATCGTAAGATGGCATATTCCAGAGCGGTACTAGCTTCAAGCAGGTTTACTATGACAAGCTTCTGAAGCACGCGAAACTGGCAATTGCAAAGTCGCTGAAAATGAATGTGGTCTAAGAACAATGTATGTGCTGCTTTTCAGTCTCTGCTGTGGCAAGTTTGGTGCTTCTAGTGTGCTACATTTAAAGGTAAATCGTCATTAATAAAATCATATGCGTCCCACAAAAGCTATGTGCTCAGGACGAACTCTTAAAAAATATGTGTGCAACATTTCCGTCCTCCCCCTTCCCATCACTCCCTGGTTTGTCCAAATATCTGTGGCATTTTTACAAATTGTAAAGTTCACAGGTATGTCTAAACACACAAAAAACTTCTAGGCTAAATTTCCGACTGCAGGTGGAGCAACTGTCTCGGTGCTCTGTTGAGGCAGGGCAGCCATGGCGAACCAGTCCGTAATTTGGCAGACGAAGAGGTTTATGAACTGTTGATGAATTCTCAATCGGAAGGAAGCATGGCGGAGGATCAGTTTCTATGTAGTATTAAATGTCTGCTGAACCGACACACAAAAAGAGTGTGGCCGAGGCTAAGGATCAGAAGGGCAACCATGGCCAGTGTGGCAAGTCCATCCGTCTGGACTATATGTGACAGCCGGAGGAATTTATCAATTGTTCATAAATACCGTAATGGGAGAAAACAATGACGGATAACTAGATCTTATGTAGCCTGAAATGTCCACTGAGCCAATGCGTGAAAAAACAAGGCAGGAGCTGAAGAGCAGTTGAGACAAGTCCTGCCAGTCAAAGGGTTTACGAAGCGTCCCACATAAGTAACAAGGCAAGTCAAAATTTGGCTTTACTATATTTCGCAAGAAAATAGGCCTTTTTACTAGATAATAACAACAGCACTATAGTCATGAACTTTCTGAAAAGTTAAAGCGGCGCCTGTCCATAACAATTCTTAAGAAAACAATTATGTACTTAATTAAGCTCCTACCAGGCAAAAAGAAAAGGAAAGCACAAGCGTTGCTCTGCTGATTTAAAGTAACTTAAAGTAACTGGTGTTCAAATTATTTGAAAATAACACGTTTTTGGCTCTCCTGCATCAGAATTCATTCAAAGAATCAAGTGTCACTGTTTTTAAATGCTTGTTTCTGTCCTGAAAGGCAACATAGAGAGACAGAAGTTGTCATGAGAGGCACCACATTCGGCAGAGTAGTTATAGGAAATGATTTGAAAAACGCTGGAAGCGTACCTTCAACTATGCTCAGATTAAAGAACTGAATTTCATATATTGTCAGAATATGAGCCCAATTCCGCCTCTACCTTGAAGATTGCATGTTGGAAGTGCCCTCAAAATTGCTCATGAATCATGATGCTAGGCTGACGTAATAGGTTTCATAACTGTGGTTTTCGCTTAAATGTCCACATTGAGCACAGTTTTTTCCTGCTCTTCTGCTTCTACTTCTTCTTTATTTTTTATTGCAATAACAATTATATGAACACTCCAGGCACATTTCTGCCGTCGGTGTGGACCATGGACTACCAGTGATCCAAGCTGGTGGGAAAACGGTTAGATAGAAAGATAGTCCCCTGAAAGTGCATGAAGTTCCCAAAGAATGCTAATCGCATTAAACTGCTTGTATACTTGGTGAACATTAAGCAATCCCAGGTGGTTGAAATTAATTCAGAGCCCTCCATTATGATGTTCGTCATAGTTCATTCGTTGCCTTGAAAAGTTAAACACAATAGCGTGATTTTAGACCCAGAGAAAGGTAATTCACACTTGCATTCTTGCAAGATTGTGCATTCCATCGCAAAATACAAAATCAAGCCTCAGAATTCATTCAGACACGCAGTAAAACCAGGTTGTTACGTTTCTTAGGGGACTACAGAAAAATAATGCATGATCCGGGAGAACTTGACATTTAATAACAATTTTGCGGGGGAGGTACAGAAACAGGGCTTATGTTTCAGAGCGTAAGAGCCAGGAAAACTTTACAAACACGAACATATCAACGAGGTTTTACTGTATATAGCTAGGCAACTGGGGCTGAATCTGAGTTCACAGTTTAATTAAATGTCACTTCTCTAAATTCGTTAGTGTCCACTATTAAAATTAGATCTGGTATGTGTTCCATGATGTGATGTTGAGAACATGTCGAGAACATGAACACTGCAAACATCATGTTTATACAGTTTGCATGCTGAATAAGAATGCAAATTGCAAGATGTACCTGCTTATCTGTCAGGGACAGGTCATCTACAAGTGCCACCACATTGTTTGATCGGAACAGCCACCCGTGAGTTGTAAAATACTGCACAACATCGATGCCCTTACGAACCTTCTGGTAAAGGGATAAGAATCTGCAATATGGTAAGAGTTAAAAAGAAAAGCATTTTATACAACAATATTCTTCTTATCTTTCTTTATACACCCTAAGGGCCTATAGAGCATTAATAGTGGGGGTGGGGGAGGATGTAAAAAGAGTGAGCATAAGTACAATGTGCACAAAATAAATAATATAGGAAGAAATAACAGAGAAATTGCATTGCTTAGCTCAAAACCTGTAGGGGAATATAAAGCAGGAATAATCTAGTTACTTTCTTCAGTGTTTTGATTAAACCTTGACACATAGTCTTTGCTTAGCACATTAGTTTTTGTTTTGTTTTCTAAATGACAAAAATTGGTTTTAATCAGAAAACCAAATTTTCAGTTTTCCTGGTCACTATTTTTGTACACAAAGTCTCACTTTTGGTTTGCTGTTCTTTCTTTTGAGAATATTTTGTAGGCATGAAAGTTACCAGTGTCTATTGCTAAGTATTTATGAACTCTAGTGAACAAGAAAACTTGGTACCAACCTAGGCTTTCGTCCTATTAACTGCAAGGCCAGGTCTCCTATGCACGCAGGCAAGTAATGGAGGCAGTACAAGTTCAGACTGTGCCACACCGCACTGTTGGTGAGAGCAACCTTCGGGAAGCGCATCACATGAGGCAGTGGGTGCCGCACAATCAGCTTCTGCGTCGTCGCAGTCACTTCACCCCACGTCTGTCGCTGTAAGGTACCGCTCGTACAGTGGTAGACCCTCACATGCTCTGGCCTGTGAAAAGAGGTACGCCACACTAACACTCTACACTCATGACTATGTGAATATACAATAAACCCACAATAATTCCAAAGGAACCTGAAGAGAAACACTAAGCCCATATAGGCTGATTCCTCCAAAACTCTATTTTCATAAATTTTTCGGTAAGAGGTTGATTACTAGAAGAGGAAATGAAGTTCATCCTTTTTTTTATATTCTGTCCCACCTAAACCCCAACACCACACTGGCATCACACTGACCGATAGGTCAGCTTGACGACATGGTTTCTCAAAGTATTTTTGCACATTTGGACTGCAATGGAACAGTAGTGTTCTGGAAACTTGCTAAATTCACTCTTTGGCTTCTTTTACAATGTAATCCATCTTTGCCAATAAAAAATTTGGCAGACACACTTAAGACTGCTTACGTGTAGGAACGCAAAAGCATTGTAGTCGATTTGGTGAAACGTTTTCGCTTAGGTATTCATTCGCATGTCGTCGTGCACAATGCAAACTTGCACGGCATTCCTTTTGAGATGTGATGGCAGTGGTACATCTCATTTTATGCACTCATGATTTGACATCGAGAATGTTGTTGTTTCCGGTAACCTATGTTAGGTTAGGTTAGGTTAGGTTATGAACATAGCACCTATGTGGCTGCTATCCACTATGGGGGATGGCCAAGAAATGGATATGTGGAACACAGCGGTGCCATTTGGTATTACAGGATCATTAGCACGTGATAGAAGACGATAGCGATGATGACCCACACACCATCAAAAGTGCTGAGTGAGCTTTTGCATATAGGGAAGAAACAATGCGGGTTGTCAGGTTATTAAAATTTGACGTCAATTCAAGCATTTCTTGATGTATTTTTACTATTTGTGCCAGTCAGCCATTTTATTGCAATAGCAATTATATGGACACTCCAAGCGGATTTCTGCTGTCGTCGTCGCCGTCAGATTCCAGATAGAGTCCAACGGCGATGAAATCGTCGCCGCACACTGTATGCTGTATTTGCGAGTGAAAGCGTGTGAGGGACGCGCATTTTCACGGGGAGCGAACGCATGGTGAAGAGCAAACGCGACTTCTTCCGTTGGACAAAAGGCCGTGAGAGGACGGGAGGGAGGGAGGGGAGGCGACATTTAGCTGCGGCACCAAATGCTTATTTATATAAAAATGTTGCGAGGCGAGAAGGTGGTAAAGGCTTCCGATGCTGCTCGACGAGTGTCCTGTTCTGATCTCGTCGAAAACCTCCGAGCCGCCTCCAGAGGCACCACCGGCAACAGTCACCAACGCCACGCACGTTCAGTGCGAACGCGGGCAAAACGCCAACGGCGTTGACAACAGTTCTGCGCGTTGCAGGTGCTGCTGCATGTCCAAGTTTATACAGTTGATAAAACTACTATCCTTACTCCGTATAGCTCTCTACTAATTTGCTATCGCAATTGACGATTCGCCTTTCGGGGGAAACTGCAACATTTTTTTCAAACAACTATCAAAATGTTTGTTTGCTATTTCTTTGCTGCATTTTACTAAGGCTGCGCAATTCAAAGGGCACTTTTGGTTAACTATAACTATTCACTTGAGTGGACGAAACTGCACTTATAAGTTATAAGAGTCGGGCAGTGAAAGGCGTAAGTGGTACCAAAGGCTGGCCAGTGAAACCATATTTTGAATATCCAATACTTCATGAACTACACAAAAGGTCATCATATGGCACGCCATATTCAATATCTGGATTGCATAGAAAAGTGAGGTCTTGAAACTTATATAATGACAATGCCCTAGGGCACGGACAACCATGTTGAAACAAGTGTCGAGCATAAAATTAGGGGCCTGTTCCACTGAGCTTTTGGTAGCCGAAGAATGCAGGAATCATGGGCAGAAAGCTACTAAAAAGATACTGTTAAAGTGTAACCTTAACTCTACAAAGTATTGTTGAAAAACCCAATTTATTTGCAATTATCAATTCAGGAATTAGTGCCCAAACTGATGCCCTGAATGTCGAAAAACTTAAAAACCCTTGCATCAAAACCCTATTAATAATGTGCTGACAAAAAGGCCAACTTTTGTGTCTCTGATGCACTATGTTTTGGATTCTTTTTTCATCTTTGGTGAAACAAGTGGCATAGAATCAGTATAACCAGTATAATCTATATCACAACACTGTAGTTCATGAAACAGAAACCTGGGGAGGTATTCTGTAAGAGTCCACCTAGTGGACATGTCCATTTCATCTGCTGTTGAAGTTTTGATTGGCTGGGCTGGAGTGTGCTTCAGCAGGAGCCAGTCGCTACAGCCAACCAGCACTTCAGCAGCAGACGAAATGGACATGTCCACTAGGTGGACTCTTACAGAATACATCCCCTGCAGGCCACAAAAATGAATGCCCATATTGCACGAGTGTGAAATAATGCAGTTTTAATCCCTACCTTGTTGTGGCAGTGTTCCAGGCAACAGAGATGAGCATGTTAGCCACTACATCCACAGGAATGACATCAGCTATGCAATCTTTTTCTACAATTACTGACTGTAACAAGCCAAGACCACACTGCAAAAAAGTAGATTAAACGGATGTCAGCATACATAAGTACCACAAGCTTCACAGAATGTATTCTGGCTTCAATAGAGAATACATACGGAGACTATGATACCAGTGAAGCCATTGTAATTGTCTACCCAGCCCTGAAATGAAAGAAAGTAAAAAATTATAAAACAGTCAAATTCACAAGACAAGATCATTCAAATTCAAGCTTCCACAGTGTGTGCTAGTATCTCAAACTACAGCTTGCAGGGACTGTTGACAGAAGAATGTTAGTGTTCCAGTAAAACTGGCTACACCATTTCATGGTGCACAATTTAAAGAATTGACATAGAAAGAACCTAGTGGCAAGCTATCATACAGTTTGTAATCACTAACGCTATAGTAGCGTTAAACGCCTGTGTGTTCTCTTACTGGAAAGGGCTCCCGCCACGAGGCAGTGACAATGGAAGGCCGGACTATGGCGACTGGAAGCTCTTCTCGCTCGTCAAGCACCAGTGACTCGGCTAGTGCCTTGGTAAGGGTGTAGGTGTTTGGCCGCTGCCCGAGTAGGAATCCACTCATAGTGTCCATCATCTTATCATCCATCCACCTGCAGAGGAATTCAGTAGGCTCTGCTGTTAGTTACCACTGACTAGTCACGCGAAGATACTATGAACAAGAGTGTTTGGACACGTTTATTGTACTTATAAGAACACAAGTTTCACAGTGCTACAAGTGCCCAACAACTGACACTTTAATGGAAAGGAAGCACATCTGAAGGAAGCAAAGCTGAAGAATGCAGGGAATTAAACGGAGTGATGACATTAGGAAACTTTCAGGCATGGGGTGGATTCGGTTTGTTGCTGGACAGGGGAAAGGTTCTTGCCTTGCAGTGGACTTGAAATAGGATAGTGATGATCTTGGTGGTGATGGTAGTGGTCAAAGGGACAATCAAGGGACATGTCATGTTGCCATGTCCCTTTGATTAGGACATGGCAACATGACAGAATAAGGCAGTGTTTCATGCGGTATTTCATGCACCATTTGTTTAATAAATTTGGCCACACAGTGTGACTGCACTAAACTGGACTCTGGCATTACATGCCATGTAAATTCGCATTACAAAAAGCGACATTTTTCATGTGCTATTTTGTTTCACGGTGGGTGCGAAAAAAAGAAAAGAAAAAAAAAAAGGCAAGCACTGCCTTCTGGCTTTCATGCATGTTTTTCCACCTGCATTTTCCAGCAATGATCAGATTTGTCCTCATGATTTCTTCAAAGGGATACGGACACAAAAGTTGGTGGGTGGTTTTTTGCATCGGAATAGAAGTTGAACTGTTAAAAATGACGAATACAACAAGCTGCTCTGAAAAAAAAAAATGAGAAACACATTTTTTTTGCTATTTTCTGTTGCACCTTGCCTCCAAGCAGCCGCCGGCAGAAGCTGAAATTTGACGTCATAACACCCACTTGCAGCCAAGGTTGGCCACAGCTGTCACAGTGTTTCCAGGGGTGTTGGTCCCTTGCAGCGTTTGTTTAACCCCTTTCGGCAATCTTTCAGTCCGTCTGAAACACTATCCCCGTCGGTGCTCCACGCAGGTGGTGCGTCTTACATGAGGCTTCCCGCGGTCGTTGCTCGGTATTGATGCGTTCGTCGCGGCGGAAGGAAATGCCCAGACATTGCTGTTATATAACAGCATCGTCGGTCGTGACACGCTGTCGCACACGTTTCCCAGAGACGAGAAGGTGTGTAAACTTTGGATACCTGCCTATTAGAGAGCTTTAGCTTGTCCGGTAATTTGGTAAACGCGGGCATTGGGGCGTTCGGGTGGAACCGTAAACATGAGCGGCCTGTATGGTGCTGCCACCTGGTGGCGCAGAGCTCAAACAGACAAAAACAGCTAATATTGCAGTAACCAAGTGTATTCTACTTCGCTGCTGGTGTAAATCTTCAGCAGCAACACAATTACGCCTATACCGAAAATTCACAGCAGGAAATGACCAATAATTCTTGTATAAGTGTCTGGTGCAGAGCGAAATCTTCGCACTACTGTTCGTGAAAACCTGACCGGCACTTCCACGGCCGCCTGCTCTTCTTCGTTGATTGACGAGGCTCATAACCGTAAGCGGCAATATTTCTTGCCAAGTTGGAATGGTCCTCGTCTTCGGACGTGTACTCATCGCTGGTAGACGCACCAGAACTCGAATTCATGCTCGCGATGGCGGCGGCGGCATGCTTCGAATGACCGCGGCCGGCTGGCTGGCTATCTGACGAGGGTGTCGTGAGGTCACGCCTTCCAACTTCCGCGGGTCGGGTGGCGAGGCGCACGCTCACAAAAATGGCAAAAATAAAGCCATTGACTCAAAAATGAGCTAAATGACTACTAATTTTCGGTGCAATCACACACTGAGGAATCATTTTAAGCATTTTCGTACAATTTTCAGATTTTGTGTCCGTATCCCTTTAATAAACAAAGTAAATTGTGCCAAACTAAGTATATTCACAACATGAACACTATGATTTAATTTAGCTAATGTGATGCAAGAACAAGACTTCCAGAGATACTTACTGAGCAGCTTCTATAATCTTTTTGGGGTCTACAGGTGGAGGGTAAATCACCTCATCTACTTCTGGTTTATCACAGTTGCAATATGCTGTTGATACATGTACAAGAGCCTGGAAGAAAGCATACAATGAAATAAGAACATGCATAATCAAGTAGAACCAAGTAGACAATGCAATACTAAGACTTCACAGCCTAGCATACACAGTATATTTGGTAATAAATACGTAGTGCAATTTAAAGCTGAGCAGTCGCTCCTTGATAAATAGTGTCCAGTGACTCACACGAAGGTTTGGCATTTGTTTACAAAGATCCACTACACGCCGTGTACCCAGAACATTGAGCTGAACCGCTCGTCTGAAACAGAAATGGGTCACACATTAGACTGTCAGAGCCATACCAATTTCCACACATCGCATCTGTGAAGCTTATGGTCGTAGAAACATAAGTTATACAGCTAAAAGAAAAGATAGATTACACAGAAAGTGCTAGTCATCTATTAGTGGATCATCCATTTAGAAGCCTTGCTGACTGACTGCACTTTATCAAGAAACAAAAGACTGTCTGCATGCTTCCATGGCCTCACAGTGCAGGCAAGTATGTAAGCTCAAACAACAAAAGTTGCTCCACAAGTTTGCAATGTCAAAAGCACTGAGTAAACTACAAATTATACCAGGCTCCCTCTGTATTCATATTTCTGCAACCTTTAAAAAGTATGAAAAGCAACCAGTATAGGTTGGCTTGTGTCAGGCAAAGCTGTGTCAGCGTGTGTCAGGCAAAGCTCCAGGCTGTCTCGTTAACTTACTTGAGAGGTTCATCAAACTTGACAGTGGCAGCTGAGTGGAAGACAACCGAGACATTCGCAACTAAGGTGGCCTGGTCAGTTGCACTGAGCCCCAAGTTCGGCTGAGTCAGGTCCCCTGCTACTGCTCGCACTTTATGAAGGGCACCTGGTTGCTCTTGCTTTAGCCGCTCAAACACCTGTTTAAAAAAACAGTACAGTGAGTTGTAGATGAGCTAGAACAATGGACAACTACATGATGTTCTGTGCTTGCAACAAATTTTAGAAGTGCACAGCCTACTGTTTTCTGGGAGTTTCATGCAAGAGAACACTTGATAATGCACAGATGGCTGTGACCACTGCACAAGCATCAGCTTAAGTGACCCTGGCGGCAAGTTTGCCAACAACATTGAACGCACAGAGTACTGCATTTAAATGCATATGGTGCCTTGCATGCTGATAAACATTCTGAAAAGTCAGGCTGTGATAAGCCATCACGTATATTTTGATCAGCTAATGGCATGAATACAGCATCCACAACTTAAACACCACTGCAGCAGCACACTGGGCAAGACAAGCAAGCACTGGGCTTCAGAGTAGTAGAGCTGCAGCCAGTGATTTCCCTACACACCCCCTTGTTTTTCTGAAGGCAGCCCCTTAATTCGTAACAATTATTTTTACACACAACAGAAAATTTTCTTTATTAGCGCCAGAATAATGGCATATATGTGAAGGGACACATCCTCCACAGCTTTCTTGTGGTATAAGATGTAATGGTGTTTATGTAGAGGATACATTTTATGTAGTCCTTGTTCGTTAGTTTTGTCTGTTCATGATTATGACTTTAGTCCTTGCGTAAAGTGAAGTAATTGCTCGCAACCTTTGTCATGAGTATGGGAGTCATAAACATTGCTAGTCCTACGTGACACATCAATGACACAAAATAAAACAAAAAATGCCGCGCTTCTCTAACTATAACACCCCTTCCTCTGCCCCCTAGAAATTTAGACTCCCTAAATTCAATTCCTGGGGAAAGTCCTGGCTGCAGCAGTGCAAGCAAGAGATTGTGTGCACCTGATGATTTGATGATTTTCTCTTTGATGCCTCCATACATCAGGTAAAAACATGTTGCAAGCAGCCTGGCTGCTAGGAAGTAGGCTATGTATGTAGTGAGCTGACTTCAACTTCAGAATGCATGAATGCAGCTTCCATTTGTAAATTGAATTTCGTATTGACTGTTGGCATGGACCTGGTTTGCCTGTACTCCTAATGCGCAGTGTTTAGGCTCAGTATGAATTCAAAGAGCAGAGTACCATGAGTACCATGTAAATGGCAGTCAAACAAGTACTAGACATCTCTATCGAAATAAGCTGAAGCAAGTGGCACAGCTTGTCTAAGGATGGCTCAGGACAAGTTTGCTGTTTCATCCCAAGGATCTGCATAAAATTCCAAGCTCATTCGAACAGAAAATATACTTTGTAAGTTGTTTCCATACAAGTTTGAGAAATTACTGGATTTGGTATAAAATCCAGCCATAATTAGGTGCTCAATAAGTGGTTGCTATTGTCGTTTTCAGAATGATATCTGGTGCCAGCAATGATGATGATAGTTTACTGGCTTCCTTTCTTGTTTTGGATTCCATGGCAGCTGGAATTTCGACCACACATAATGACTCATAAAAACAAGAAAAGGTAAGGATACTGGCTTTTCAACAAGAAATCATAAGCCAAAAAATGGCATAACAAGTGACAAGAGAATGTACAAGTGACTTGAATAAAACAATGTACCTACATCGACTTATAATAAGCAGGCATGGTCAACCTGGCAAAAAGCAATATTGCCACACAGGTGCATCATGGCAATACACAAGTGCATTAACAATGCATCGCTGCATGCAACACTTGGAAAATATTCATCAGCCTTTTGTTCTCAGTCTGATAACACCCACGGATTGCAGGCATATGGCACTACCAATATACAGTGTGTAAAATCTACCTTAGATTTGAGCATTGTTTCGAGCCTGGCTTCAGGTCCTTCTCCACTCTTGCCTCGTACCAGTAGGTAGACTTGCTTTACACCAGGACATGATCGGAGCAGTTTTTCCAGCAGAACCTGAAATATGGTTGCAGTGGTCCTAGAGTCATTGACTGAAATCCAAAAGCTCAAAATGTGTAGAGTGGATGGCATGAAGACAAAAGCAATAGTTCTGTGTTTTTGTTTTTGTATCTACATCATTCACCAAACAACCATCTAGACAGCTGTCCTGCACATGGCGAAATGTGTTCAGGAACATAATTCTTCATGTGAAATGTCTTCACCAATCAGTGAATTCCAAAATGCATAGATGTAGGTAAAAGGCGCATGCCTAAAACAGCAAATGAAATTACTTGTTTCCCCTTTCATATCAGCCAACAGATCTAGATTACAACATCAGGTTTTCTTACTGGCTTTGTAAAATTTTGACACAGCGAGTGAATAGTGATTTTTGAAACCCACTCAAAAACAACATAATGCCAGACTGAATATGCTTATTACAGTTTTTGAGCAATAAGCAGGTCGCACTTGTTTTCAGAGTGCAACCTTGTGAATGTTTTATTGCACGAAAATTTTTTCATCTGCCAGAACAAAAAATAAAGAATACAGAAGAAGCCACACTGAGCTGTGGTCTTGAATCATAATAGTAAATGCCCTTGCAAAATTACTGTCTATTTGGCCTGCATGACTAGAGTAAAGCTCGACAGTGGCATAGGAAAAGCTCGCAGCATATCAAACAAAAATGAGACTAAAGCAGATGAAAAGCTGATAAACCAGATGTTGTGACACACATTACACGCATCACATTGCCAAATTGTGAAAATCTTCTAAAACTCGTAAAGCAGTGCAGACAGGACACCAAAAGAAAAACAGAGGATTCAAGCACCAATTTCACTGCCTGCATTATCAGCCCTCCTTCTCTTGTCCTGCCATCTGCACTATTTTAGAATGGCGACTTCAAACTCACCAGCCTATGTCTGTGCTCCCCTCAAACAACTTTATGGGTGCATAAAAAAAAATCTATTCCATGACCTCACATGCAGAGGCAGGTGTGTAGATCGTACTAAACAAAACTGTAATAATCAGTTCGAAATAAACTCTAATTCTGCAAGTTTTCTGACTATAACTTGCATAAATAATGAGAAAGAGGCAAGGTTTTATTGAAGCTAGAAGTGATAAGGGTGCAGAATAGAAACTGAGACGCTGATTGTATAAATGAAGCAAATAATTAAAAATAAAATGATGCCAGGGCATCATAGTAAAAGCTCGATGATACGATCACGGCTAATACGAATTTCCGGATAATACGAATTTTTCTGTGGTTCCGGCCGAGCCCCATTACTTTGCAACGTGCTAGAGAACGGTTGTTACGAATCGATTTTCGGCCTGCGTCGGTTGATACGAATAAACGCCGCCCCACCGACGGCCGCGAAAGAGAACAGCGCGCAGTCACGCGCTTTCTCTCCTTCTCTTTTGGTGCGGAGGCGTGGCGCCGGACAGCGCGGACTCCGCGACTGGACGCGAAGAGTTTGAAGCGGTGGCGCTTCAAGAAATAAATGCTTTTTACGTACATGTGCCTGAGTGAGTTCACCTCTGACTCTTTAATTTAGCTACAGTCGAATCTCTTTAATTCGAACACGCTTATTTCGAACATACCGCGCACCGACAATGCTCTTAGCAGCGCGCCAAATAACGCCGCGGCGCCTCCGACCGGCATTGCTCCGACACCGCCTTAGAGCAAAAGCTCAGGAGAGACCCCTCAATGCCGTGCGCGAAGGAACGGGGGAAAAAAAGAACCCGCGGCGGAAATTTCCCCCTCTCTCAAATTGCAAGGTCGCCGTTTCTGCATCGCGCCGGAACAAGCGTGTACGTGCCGACTAGAGCATGTGGACTAGAGTGATGGCAGTGAACCCTTCTCCTCTATTTTCTAGTCGCATGTTGACCTTGCACGCCGCGGCAGCAGCGCAGAGGGAAGCAGCGGCGGAGGCACAGTCGGGCCAACGAAACTGTCACGCCCACAAACGCCCGCTTCTCGATAACGGCAGAAAACGAAACTTCAGGGGGCGGCTAAAATAAGCTGGCGCCAGCACGGCGGCGGGCGCGCACAGAGATGTTCGCACGGAGTCGAAGGTGAGAGAGCTACGAGGGAGTTGAGAGGGAGGGCGAGGGAGCCACCGAAGCGGCGGAGTTGACGTGGCCAAATCCGCTTCCCAGCCGCCCTCCTCCCTCACCTTCGACGGTCTCCGCGCGCACCCGCGTGCCGGCGCCGCTCGCTCGCTCCCTGAAGCTTCGTTTTCTGTCGTTATCGGGAAGCGACCGTAGCCGGCGTGGGCAGTTTCGTCGCCCGCGCTTGCTATGCGCTTGCGCGCCGCGATATTTCACGACTCGCACCGTTCGTGCATCGTGCTATGGTGCACGAATACTTCAAAAATACGTCCTTTTAATTCGAACAAATTTTCGGGCCCCTTCGAGTTCGAATTATCGAGATTCGACAGTAGTTTTAATTGTGTTTCGATGATACGAATTTCGGCTAATACGAATATTTTTCGTGACCCCGTGAGATTCGTATCATCGAGCTTTTACTGTATCTTAATTGTATCTGAGTATAGTATTGTGCATGACAATTTTTTGTAACTCGGTGCAGAACTTGTACTGCATTTTCTCTGCCATGAGCCTCTTAAAGCGGTATGCTAAGTATAACAGTGACTATAACAGTGATAAACAGTGACTGAGACAATCTAGCTAACCAAAAAGACATAATCACAGAGCCAGCTAGAGGTCTCATATAATGTTCTGAAAAAGGTCCCTACTTATTTGTCACTATATTAAAGTTAGTGAAAGTAATTCACTTGACGCCTGGGTCCCGGGAAGAGCAGGAACACCGCAGTTGCGCATATATACCACGCTTGTGTGTGCATGCTTCTGCGTGCATGCATGTTAACAGCAGCTGGAAAGATTACCTCGCGTCACATTCTGAACCGCTATCCGAACATAATGCAATACCTTCTGCGCCGCGTGATTTAGTGCTTGAAGATGCAGCGAGCTTTACCAGTAGGCAAACTAGCTAAGCGAGAAAGCCAGCCTTTCGATGTCGCAGGAGAAAGGACATGTATGCGTGAGGGCGCAGCTTGGCGGTGAAGCGAGAACGTGAAGAGGAGGAGCTCTCGTGTTACTTTGCTGATCGCGTACAAATGTGATATGTGCTGCGCTGCTGCTAGACTTTATGCAGTTTTTTCTATCTTCCACGCCATTCCCTATGCGGTGGTTCAAGGTTCATGAGACACTCAACACGGCGCTCAGCAGAGAAACTCTGTCTGAAGTTCGTCTTTCTTTTCAAAACGGGGGTAACACTAATAGCAACGGAGGCGCAAAGAGGAATAAACTAATCGAACACATGTTACGCTCCGTTACCGGTTTCTAAGCATGTTGTAGTCCCAGATTAACATTGCGTTTTAGAGCGCAGCTCTTAATGGCCGGTTCCTGCGGCGAACGTCGGCGGCGGCGTAATCGAGCGAGCGATGAAAGACGCGAGCCGCGAAAGGCGAAGACCAATGAGAGCGGCCCCTTCAGTGACATGCACGCGGGAAACTGGTTTCATGCGAACCCGCCCGACAAGCTCGATGCGTACTCGTATCTATAGTCCCAGCCGGACCGCTAGTTTCGTACTATCGTCTGTTTGCGCTTGTTTAGTTTGCTTGGTTTGGTCTTGTTCGCACTTGTTTCGATTGTTCTGTAATCTGATTGTATGCGTGACGCGAATTGTGTAGTACTTTCTGTAAGCCAAGCGGAACCAGCTATTACACTGAAACCTTCGACGAGTTATGTATAAAAGCCGACACGCTTGACCCGCACATCAGATATACGACGATTGCCAACTCTGCTACAAGTCTCTCTCAAATTGTTTGCCTCAATATATTGCGAAATGAAACCACGTATAGAGCTTTGCTCAGCAAATTTCGCATTAGAGAGTATCCTAATCGTCAGTGATTTTTTTTCCTCTCTTTTTCTTTTCTTTAGCCAGAACAAAGGGAACGTAACAAACAAATGGGAACTCGAACACGCAACAACGCATGGTAGTCGTTTTTGACTTGTTCGCGTTTGAATTTACTGCCGATTATCTCACATACGCGCAGTGTTTTAATAATGAGCAATTTCACTTATTGTTTCTGGGAAACTAAGCTGTATTGGAGTATTAAATTTCTGTACGAGCAGTGTTGTATATTTTATACTGGGATACAACTATTTATTCGCGTATGGGTACAGAAATCACGATCGGCTGAGCGCTGGCTTCCGTGGTTGGAAAATAGAGTAACATACGAATTATCCTTGTATATGTTACTCTATGGTTGGAATGCGTCTCTCTCACGTGGCTCGTGGACACCCGAGCAGCACACACTTGAGCCCCAGACACTTGAGCTCAGCAAGAGTGCAGTCGCGCTGGTGGTGTGGCGCCATGTTATAGGGGCGCTGATAAGCGTACACAGCAAGCAGAAACGTCAGTGTCGCCGCAACCGGAGTCTTGGTAAGCCAGAAATACTTTGTATAAGTAAAAACAAAAGACAGGTTTCAAATCCCCGCCATGTGTCCCCGCGCTGTCCAACTTGTCCAACTTGTCCAAGCATGTACGTTATCAATGGTATAAAGTTCGAAAAGCTAAATGTGCAGAAGGTATTTTTTTAAAGGAAAGAGAAGGTTCTTAGCTGTGCGCGCTTGCGCAACGCGATTTATCAAAGACTACGAAAGGTGAACACGTTAGTGTATACGACGGGCTCTATCACAAACCTGATATTCACGATTGAAATGTTACAAAATCACTCACATCGTTGATTCGAACAGAATTCACTTGAGAACAAGAAAGTGCGACTCGTCATTCAAGCCCGCGACTGCGACAGCACGCATACCTAATTCACGTGTTCAGTCGATTCGGCTAGAAAAAAATTTATTTTAAATGACTGCCTATGCTCAGATATAATGGTCAGTCATCGATGCGACCGTCACAGGCTCTAGATATTTGAAGCGTGAGCGATACCTTGTGATGGAAGTGCACAGAGAGCAAGCGCGATCGGCCCCGCGAACGGAGAATCGTGCGCCGGAACCGTCAGCGGTTGAACCGGAAGCGCCGAGCAGACGACGCGTCCCATGAGCCTTTACGAGTGAATCTGGTGATGTCAGCGTCGGGGACGATGTCCATTGGTCGAGCGAGAACCTACGACTTCCGGTTTGTCTGTTAGCAGGTACGTGCACTACCTGCTCGTCCTTGTCGTGTTGCTCGCTTGTGCGCCCTTGCGAATCGGTAATTACAGCCCGCAACGCAAGTGCCAAATCGCTTGCGTTCCAACGCAGTCGTGCTTAGCGGTCTGATTAGCTGCGCGAACAGAGTGCGACAGTGTTGGCCTTTCTAGACGAGCGCGCAACACAGGGTCTATAGCGGCAGGCTTCGCATGAACACGGGCCGGCACCGCAGCAACAGCGAGATTTCCTTGCCGTAGAGAGGATGAGACCGGGACCCATTTGTGCGGTAGCCTCACCGCCACCGCCGCCGATCGCTCGACGGCGCCGATATCGTCGCTAGGCCTTTTCCGGCTCACTTCAAAGCTAAAACGGACGGCGCTTCGGAATGAATTACCGACGCTCACAAGCCACAATATTTTCTTACCGTTGTTATCGCTCTTCGCAATAATTGTACACAAAGAAGAAAACACGCTTATATTAGCGGCGCCGTCGTCTGCGATGCGAGCACAGCCGAGCCGGTCGTCTCCCGTCGGTAGCCGTGCACGGCAGCTGAGCTCGACAAGTGTCGGAGCTCTCGTGGATATCGTTCTTCATAAAATGTGCAATTTACGCATCACTTTATCTAGGGAAAATTATTTTGCTTGGAACAGAAACTGCAGCCGATGTTTTCGTCGCTGGTGGCGGAGGCGCGCAGCTTCGCAGTCGTCGATTGGCCCGTTGATCGTGCTGCGGGCGGTGCGCCGGCCGAACTACCGTCTACTTTGGACACCTCTCGCGCGGCAGACGTTCTGGGTGGGGCACGGGAGGCCGGTTCGCCGTCGGTATATTTGCCGTATTCTAGTACACTGTAATTTGCCGCTAGCGTGGACGCGCCTTAACCGGAAGTGAGAGGTGTTTTGAGAAGCACGTTGGCGATGACGTATGTCACGTGACATTTGGAGCAGCACTCGGCGAGGAGGAGATACTAGCCGACGAGGAGAGTAGCGAAGGAAAGAGCGAAACGAGCAAGGGCCGTTTTTCGATCATCAAACGCGTGTAACTCCGCTATTACGGCACAATTTCGAAAAATTCTCGCGGCTACGTGTTCGTTGTAGACTCGTGAACAACTGCAACACCACAACTAAATTTCGACCTCTGGGTGGTTTAGGGGCCCTTTAAGTCGCTCGTGCCAAAACGGAGGATTAACTCACTTCAACAAAAGTTAAGCTAGAATCACGCTGCATTGTCAGTATATGCCCCAATGCTTATGCCTACTGCTGTCTAGCACAGGGTTGCAGCGTCTTTCGGTTTGGTTTTCCAGTCGCTCGACATCGATTATTCATAAACTGACAGAAAATTCTTCGGAATATATTATAATTATTTGGTTCGATTGCCGCCATTCGAACGGGATATCTGAATCGTTATAAGAAAGTTTTGAAGACTCACAAATCCCAGCTAATGCACTGAGTACAGCCTGCTCACAGCTGCCTCACAAACAGCAATTTCACTTTCCTCTCGAGTGGCCATATGAATATTTGTGACACATCATGAGCTACCAGAACAATTAACGTACACGCGTCGGGCAAATTTAAATACTTAGCGGCAAGTAAAAGTCACACTATAATGTAGCAAGAGAGATATAAAGAAACCACACTCACCTTTCCAATGAACCCTGTTCCTCCTGTGAGGAATACGACCTGGTCCTGGTAGAACTGTGCAATCACGGAGCCCTTATCATCCTCAGTCACCACAGCTGATGATGGAATTTGCTGTGGATGGCGCCCTGCCGCCGCCGCCGCCATGGTGGTTTCTCCACGGGTGGCTGCAAAACACAAGAAGCCGACCATTCATTTCAAGAGATCGGCATCTCGAACGCAATAAAATCAAGCACTACATATGTCCTGGAATGCAGTAACTGGATGACAAGCGCAGGTCTAACATATATACTTCATAGATTACACGGAGAACTGCACCCGGAACGCACAAAGAAAGACCTGCACTCAGAAAGTTTCAAACATACTCGTGCACTATACACTTGGAGATGGGAGCATCACACAAGAGACGGTCACGAGTGAGAGAACATACACGAACGCTGATTCCGTATGCTTGTACATGCACAACCAAATAGATGTCTTGCTCACTAACAGAATGCGGGAGTCAAACACATTTATAACCAAGATAACGGGACGTGTAAATAAAGGATGATTTTCTTGAAAAGCTGCCTTGTCGCATGTGTCCGGACTGTGCTTTTCTCCTGCAGTAGTGAATATAGTGATAGGGACACCGTTGCAACAAATAAAATAAATAACTAAATTAATTAATAAAAGGACGACTATTACAGGCGGAAAGACGAGTGAAAAAAACAACTGTCAGCCCTTCCACTGGGGTGGAGATGGAAGACCAGCGAAGCTGTACTATGGTGGGAATTATGTATTTCTAATTATGACTATTAAGATGTGATGGTGTAATTGGTTATTTGAACTATTAAAGAATGAGAGATATATACGATCCGGTGGTTTTCATTTATTCAGTGACCGCAAGAACCATGGCCTTATGGTCGCTACAGTACACCGCCATAGGGTGTACGGCAAAGGTTGGCAAGTTCTTCATAACCACCTGCACTCCCCATTGCATAATTTGCAACGGACAGCACTCCACGTACAGCTCTAACTGCAAATATCGTTTCGTTAAGAAGCGCAAGAACCCCTCTGCAAACAACGCAACCAGTAAGCACACCGCAGGACAAGCCCGCGTTTCATTGACATCGGCCAACTCCATCACCACCTCTACGCCCACCTCTACCAACACCGGGTCTCAACAGAGTGGTTGTGGTAACCGCTCGATCTCCAAGGACCGGTCAGTCTCCTTTCCGCCACTGCCAAATACGGGAGATGGAGGAGGGGACCGACACCAAGCACACGCCAGCAGATCCAGATCAAGATCCCGGGACTCGCGGAGAAGCTCGCGTTCTCCTTCCGAGAGACGTTCGAGATCCCGCTCGGCCCGACGTCGAAGATCTCGTTCCACCGGGAGGCCAGCCACTACGACACAGCCGCAGTCGTCCAGCGGCCAACAGCAGCCCAAGAGAGTGGCCTGGGACCAGGGGCCCCCGGGCTCTACCAAACCGACGGGACCACCAGCGGCCGCATCAGCGGACCCCCAGGTGAGGGAGCTGGCCAAAGAGAATGCCCTTCTTAAGAGCAATATCACCTCCTTGCAGTCCCAGATAGCGCAATTAACAGGCTATATTCAAACACTAGAAACAAAAGTTAATAACGCTATGTCCCCCACATCCGCCTCTTTCAATGCACCCCCCCCTACCCCGATGCAAACTGAAACCTGCACCATTCCCTCGACCAGCAATAGCGAGTCAGGGTCGGCGCAGAAAGCGGCCAGTAAACGCAAAGCCGCCTCTACCACAGCGTCACTACATGCAGAAGCCGACATCACCACCGCGGTACACGAGGCGGTGCAGGAGGCTATTATCTCCCTTGAAAAAAGGCTGGAAGCCAAGATAGTAGCCCAAATTAATGGTTTACAAGAAACTCTGCTGGCCAGAATGCCAGACACTCAACCTAGCCGGACCGCCTCGGCTCAGCCGGGCTCCCAGCCCATACAAGAGAAATAACCATCATGGATACTGAACATACCAAACTTATGGTGTGGCAGTGGAACTGCAGAGGCTTCCAAAAAAAGAAAGGCCATCTGCAGCTACTTATTCAACACGTGGGCAACAACCAACCCACACATTTTCCTGATATCATAGCGCTACAAGAGACAAATTGCAACGTAAAGCTCCCTGGCTACAAAGAATATAACCAGCTGGGAGCCTCTTCCCCCCCCTGCACAGCCATCTTGGTGCATCGTAAACTGACAGCTGTGCAGCATGAAATTGAATGTACCAGCATTCAACACACTCTCGTTGAAATCCTGCCCAAGAAACGAGGGGACATGGCTCTCTTCATCCTTAACATTTACAGCTCACCCAGAGACAGGGGAGCCGACTTCTCTCCCATATTAAAGAAAGCATCTTGCATGGCCAAAGACGCTCAACTACTCGTCACCGCAGATTTTAATGCCAAACATCCCGATTGGGGTTACCCCAAGTCGGACTAAAGGGACCAGACTATGGGGAATCATTCAAGATACAAGGTTTACTATCCTCAACGATCCACAGCAACCTCCGACAAGGGTCGGAAACAGCGTATGTAAGGACACATCCCCTGATCTTACCCTGGGCAGAAATGTGACGGGAGCCAAGTGGGAAAATATTGGATTAACGGTAGGCAGTGACCATAACATCCTAGTCACAACAGTGTTCACCTCACCTAACAAACGAACCCGCACGGCGGCACGCATAACCAAATGGGATCATTTCCGCCAGTATCGGGGGGAAACAGCCCCCGACACAATTCTTGACCTCGGAGAATGGATTAAGACCCTAAAGAGCGACGTCACAACCTCAACGCAGGAAATGAGTGTGGAGAATCTGGCGTCTACAGATTCTCGTCTCCTACACATGTGGGAGGCACGAGAAGGCCTCATGCGAAGGTGGAGGCGGCAACGGCACAATAAGAAACTCCGACGACGAATCGCGAAGTTAGAACGCGACATTGAAACTCATGGCACCACGCTTGAACGTCAGCAGTGGGAACAAACATGTAGCAGTCTGAATGGTCAAATGGGCGCCAAAAAAACGTGGCATCTATTACGCCATCTACTCGACCCTAACAGCACCAAATCCGAAACCCGAAAACGTCTTGAAC
This sequence comes from Dermacentor silvarum, assembly GCF_013339745.2. Taxonomy (NCBI): domain Eukaryota; kingdom Metazoa; phylum Arthropoda; class Arachnida; order Ixodida; family Ixodidae; genus Dermacentor; species Dermacentor silvarum. Next base: position 18,702,732 of record NC_051157.2, read on the forward strand.
GCATCATTCACCAATACCCGGGCTCGGACGAGGAGTTGCTTGACGAACTGGCCAATATCTATATCAATACCCAAGCCAATTTAAATGGCGGTAGTAACACCAGAACAACGCTACCAGAATACCGGGGAAACCCTAACCCCCAACTCGATGCTGATTTTTCAGATACCGAGGTTTGCGCGGCACTCCATAGGCTGCGCACAACATCGGCACCAGGTCCAGATGGAGTGACCAACAAAATGCTCCGCAACCTCGACTCGAAATCAGTGGGGGCTATTACCAAATACATGAATAAATGCTGGAGATCCGGCCAAATACCTGCAGAGTGGAAGCACGCCAGGGTCTCCTTCATTCCAAAACCGGGCAAGAAACTCGAGCTCGGCAACCTCCGACCCATCTCCCTTACCTCTTGCCTGGGTAAGCTGATGGAGCACGTTGTGCTCTGTCGCCTACAAATTACGCAGAAGAGCACAACCTTCTTCCCCCCACGATGCTGGGCTTCCGTGCACATCTTTCTACCCAGGATGCCCTCATCCAGCTGCACCATGACATCATCAAACCAGACAGTGGCAAAAACACCAAAGCTCTATTGGGACTCGACCTTCACAAGGCCTTCGACAACGTGAAGCACTCCTCCATTGTCAGCAGTCTAGCCGCGCTACAACCTGGAGAGCGCACATACAATTATATCAGTACCTTTCTCTCCGACAGAACGGTTGAGCTATCGGTGGGCTGCCTCACTTCCCAGCTGATCAAACTCGGCGACCGTGGCACCCCTCAGGGAGCCGTTCTCTCACCATTTCTCTTCAACCTCGCAATGAGGTCACTACCCCACAAGCTGGATGCAATCCCGGGCCTGCGCCACACACTTTATGCGGACGACATCGCGCTATGGACGACCACCGGGTCCGACGGGCAGATAGAGGAGACCCTCCAGAGGGCCGCGGACGTTGTCGTCCAACATGTGGGTGACGCAGGCCTCAAGTGTTCACAAAGCAAGTCTGAATTGATGATCCTCCGACCTCCCGACCTACGAAGAATAAAATCTCCACTACCGATTATCAACGTACTGGTTAATGGTACACCAATACCCCAAGTGGAGCACATTAGGATACTTGGCCTCATCGTGCAGAAAAACCACTACAACAATATCACACTAGACCGCCTTGCCATATCGGTAAATCAGACGGCTCGCTTGATACACAGGGTAAGCGCACGCAGGCAGGGCATGAAGGAGAAGGAATTACTCCAGATCATTCAGGCCTTTGTCGTGCCGCGTTTCACGTACGCTTTGCCATACCTACAACTCCGACAAACCGAACGCGATCGCCTAGACCGCCTGATACGCAAGGCTTATAAGACCGCCCTGGGACTTCCCCGTAATACCTCAACAGAACGCCTCCTCAGTTTGGGCCTACACAACACCCTGGAGGAACTCCTAGAAGCGCAAAGGACTGCGCAAATATACCGGCTTCAAGGAAGCAGGACGGGTCGTTGGATCCTGGACCGCATTGGCCACAGGGTTTCTCCCACGCGCAATGACCCTGCCACGATTCCGCCAGAAATTAGGAGGAAATTCCTCATCAAGCCAATGCCAAAGAACATGTTGGCCGGCCACCACGATGAAAGAAGAAAAGCGAGAGCAAGGACTCTCCATAAAACTCACGGGTCTAACCCGGAAGCGGCTTACGTAGATGCCGCCAAATACCCAACCAATAACAACTTCGCCATCAGTGTGGTCTCTCTTCCCAACAACCGGGACTGCGAGTCCCGTCTACGCACAGCATGCTCGCTGAGAGCCCCCAACGCAGTTGAAGCCGAAGAGGTCGCCATCGCACTTGCAGCAGCGGCAGGCTTCACCACAATTCTGAGCGACTCCAAGGCCGCCATCAGCAACTTCACTCGTGGCATCGTAGCTCCTACAACGCTACGACAACTTCACCCCCTTCTCTCTTCTCGTTCTCAATTTCCCCCCGAGTATGGAAGCGGGGAGGACGATGACGACGCAGAGGTTTTCGCTTGCCCCATCGAACTTGTATGGGTCCCGGCCCATTCGGGGAACCCGGGGAACGAGGCTGCCCACCAACATGCTCGAGGATTCGTCCACCGAGCGGCGGGACAGGCCTCCGACCTGGAGGACTCGAATAGGGAACCTTTGACCTCCTACAGTGACATCACCACCTACTATAGAATCACGAGACGATCGAGACCACCACCTCACCCTAAATTGACCAAGTGTCAAGAAATGACCTGGCGTCGCCTACAGACGCATTCGTTTCCTTGCCCCCAGATCCTCTCCTACATATACCCGGAGCTAATAGACCCCCACTGTAAGCTATGTGGAGAGATCGCCACTCTCAACCACATTATCTGGGACTGCCGGAAGGACCCTCCCCCCCACTCTCTCATGGCCACTCCCTCATCCCGGGCATGGAATAATATCCTCGCCGGGACCAGCCTGGAGGATCAGCTCCGGGCCGTGGACAGAGCCGGGGAGGTGGCTGTCAGGCATGACCTGACAGACTACCTCCCCCCTTGAACGACACCTATTGTCGAATAAAGTTGTACCTACCTACCTACCTTCATAAACACGTCACCAACGCCACTGGCGTTCGGTGCGAACACCGGCAAAACGCCGCCGCCGTCGACAACAGTTCCGCGTTGTTTGTGTGACCGCACACAACCGCTGTCAAAACGCTTACAGCGTTTTTGACAGCCTCTGTAGCCGGCTACAGAGGCCGGCAGGGCTGCGCGCATGCGCCGAAGTGGGAGAGCGGGCACTACTGGTGTTTATTATACATAAGGAAGAGACGCTTAATTCTGCAGCCCATCAGGGAGCACGGCGCAGCATCGTAGGGGAGAGGGGGAGTAGGAGGTAAAGAAAACCACGCACAGTCTAGGGTGCCTCGATGCCCTCCTCGCCCACCGCTCCCCTTCCACTGGGAAGCACGTGGGAAGTCGCGTTCGCTCCCCGTGAAAGCGCGCGTCTCTCGCCCTCACGCGCTTTCACTCGCACATACAGCATACAGCCAATGAGAGTTTTTTTCTATTGCCGGACGCGACCATCGAAGAGCGAGCCCTTCACAGCTTCGCTGTAAAAGTCAGTAATACAAGACGTATTTCAAACATCTATTGTGGCGCACCTTGTGGAAATCCTCGGGTCCCATAACCGCCGCACGGGCAGCGAACGTCGCGTCAAGCGCATGCGTGCCAGGGAGAGTTGGGAGAGGGGAAACTTTCCTTCTGCGGGCGGCGCGCGGGAATCGCAAGCGCATGGCCTCACGGCCTCCCACCCCACCCCGGGCCTGACCGGCCTGGCACAACACCCCTGCAGACTCTGCAGCACACCAAGGCCTTCCATCTCGGCCTGATTCGTGCCGCCTATGCCTGCCGGTTTTGCTTCGCCCAGCCATGGCGACTCCACTCTATCCCTTCTTTCGCTCCCACTTACCCCTCCCCGTTGGCGCTGAGCCGTGCTCCCTCAAGGGCTGCAGAAGATAGCGCCAACCTTTCCCTTTCCCTCAAGAACCACTTATCGGAATCGCAAGCGCTATCAGCGCCACCGGGTGGGTCACGTGAGATCCCGCTGATATCGCCCGGGTCTCTTTGGTCCCCAGCAAGCGGCGATGGCGGAAGTCTCCGCCGCCGCTCCCGTATTCCCGCACGTGGTTAGTCAACCGTGTTCTTGCCGCTGCAAACGCCGCGGCCCCCCCGTATTCCCCAGTTGGTGAGTCGGAAGCCCTTCTTTACCTAGTGTATTATTCTCTTCGAGGGAACCCTCAGCGATGTCAACTATATAGCTAGCTGGCCTGCTCGAAGTGTTAGTTGCAGTCGTAATAAATGCTTTCCGAGTGTGCACGTGGTTGTCGTCTATTGTTTCCTCGAGCTTGTACCGGACCGCGGTTGATGCGCAGGCATGCGCCAACCGCGGGGCTCGGTGTGCCGAGGCAGAGGGCCGTTGGCATTCCCTCCATATCCCGACAACCTATAACCACTGTGGCATTAGAAGAACTGTTAAGCCCGTTTCACATGGTGCGATTTTGTCTGCGAATTCGCACGTGCGAATTCGCAGCTGCGGTAAATAGGCCGCCGGACCCTTCGTGCGTGCGTTTTTTCGATGTTCGGCGTGCTGAACTTCTCTGCGAAAAACGCAGATGCGGTGGTAGCCACTGTAGCGGTGCATGGAAACAGACGACCAATAGTAAGCGGCTCGCTCATACGTCATCGCCAGTCAAAATGCTTAACGAGTATGCGAAAAAAATGTTGTCGCAGTTTCACCTGAAAGGTGAAGCATCAATTGCGATAGCAAATTTGTAGAGAGCTATATACGGAGTAGTGATATTAGCTTTATCAGCTGTATAAACTTGGACATGCAGCAGCACCGGCAACGCGCAGAACTGTTGTCGACGCCATCGGCGTTTTGCCCGCGTTCGCTCAAAATGCGTGCGGCGTTGGTGACTGTTGCCGGAGCCTCTGATATAAATAGGCACTTGGTGCCGCAGCTAAACGTCACCTCCCTTCCCTCCCCTTTCCCCCCTCCCCCACGGCCTCTCGCGCATTTGCATGAAGGTGCGTTTGCTCTACATATATGGTGATTGTAAAGGAGGAAAGAGACGCCTACTTCTGCAGCCCTTAAGGAAGCACGGCGCAGAACGCGCGTTTGTTCTCCGCCGTGCGTTCACTCCCCGTGAAAGAGCGCGTCCCTCGCGCCCTTTCACTCTCACATACAGCGTTCGGCGGAGCGCGGCCACGATTTCATCTCCATTGACGTCATACGGAACCTCACGGCGACGCCGACGGCAGAAATCTGCTTTTGAGTGTCCATATAATTGCTATCGCAATAAAACGCAGCTGCCGTAGATCCATGTGAAACGGGATTGCGAATTTCGCATCTGCGGAAATCGCAGCTGCGAAAAACGCACTGCAAAATCGCACCATGTGAAACGGGCTTTAGAGTTTCACAACTTCTAAATAAAGGTATTCAGCAAATGACGCCACGGTGTGAGACTTTGCACTGCGAAGGCTAATGTGCAAATTTTCCAACATGCTTCCATATCCCGTTTGCAGCGCCAGAAGCGGAGGTCCGCCTTCTCGCGTCTCATTAGAGAGTTTTACTCTCTATTATTGGAACACTTCGTTATATGCGGGTTGGTCCGTACCGAAATGTTGGACGCATCGAATAAACGTTCCCGTTCCCGCGTTCTCGAACTAGGCCCTGACTTTATTACAAGTAATCCCATTTATGGACCTATAGCTTGACCGGCATACACTGGCTTGGTGTTCTTGGGTAATTAAAAATGTCGCAGTTTCACCCGAAAGGCGACGCATCAATTGCGACAGCAAATTAGTAGAGAGTTATACGGAGTAAGGATAGTAGTTTTATCAGCTGTATAAACTTGGACATGCAGCAGCGCCAGCAACGCACAGAACTGTCGTCGACGCCGTCGGCGTTTTGCCCGCGTTCGCACCGAAAGCGCGCGGCGTTGGTGACTGTTGCCGGTGCTTCTGGGGGCGGCTCGGAGGACACTCGTCGAGCAGCGTCGGAAGTCTTTACTACCTCCTCGCCTCGCAATGTTTTTATATAATTAGGCCTTTGGTGCCGCAGCTAAACGTCGCCTCCCCTCCCTCCCTCCCGTCCCCCCACGGCCTTTCGCGTGACGGAAGAAGTCGCATTTGCTCTCTCTCTCTCTCTCTCTCTCTCTCTCTATATATATATATATATATATATATATATGGTGATTGTAAAGGAGGAATGAGACGCTTAATTCTGCAGCCCTTCAGGGAGCACGGCGCAGAACGCGCATTTGCTCTCCGTCGTGCGTTCGCTCCCCGTGAAAGCGCGCGTCCCTCGCGCGCTTTCACTCGCACATACAGCATACAGCGAGCGGCGACGATTTCATCGCCGTTGACGTCATACGGAACCTCACGGCGACGACGACGACGCTGACGGCAGAAATCCGCTTTGAGTGTCCATATAATTGCAATAATAAGAGTGGTTCTGTGTCTTGACTAACGTTGCACGTTGGGCTTGTTGGCGCCAAACGTGTGTGTTGTCTGTGTTCTTCCTCTTGTGTCCTGTTTCTGATGCGCTACGCCTTTTGCCTCGATCATTGTGTCTTGAACTGGTGTGCTCTTCTGAGCGTGCGCTGTAGATTTCAGCTTTTACAGCAAAGCTGTATATGGCTACCCCGGCAAATTTTCTGCGTCCGTGTGTGTAAACCGTCGCGTCAACAAAGAAAAAATTTCGTCTCCAGAGTGTAATTTTGAGGTCCCGCGTAACAGAATTATGTTTTCTCGTATGTTCAAATTACAATTCGATGCTATCATGTATGCAGGTTGCGTGTAAGTCATACCTTACAAATTTTGTGACGCACTTTGAGAAATTGAATTATAGTTCAATAACGCACTTGCGCCAGGCGGTGGGTCTGCTATAATGAGGATTCATAATGCAAAAAAGGCAAGGCGTGCAGACACGGACACAAGAGAAGTGGACAACACTTCTCTTGTGTCCGTGTCTGCACGCCTTACCTTTTTTGCATTATGAATCCTTACCAACTAGCTCAGCTTTCTGTCGCTCTAGAATGAGGATATATGCTGCACTCCGGCACACCTGCGTGCGCGCGTGACGAACGCGTGTACACGACATGTATCTGTCCTTGAAGAGTGTGCGCTCTGTCCGTTGCATCGGTCGCGCAGAGTGTGCAGCGACCGTAATCGACATCAGGGCAATACTGCAAAAACATTACAGTGACAGTGAAGTTCACTTCGCGAACGCGGGTTACGCTCAAGCGGCAAGCGTTTACGGACGCCGCGAACGTGCACCGCGTTGTCGAAGCACCAGCGGAAAGGGCGCGAACGAGGTCGTGACGCTACATTGATCTCGACGGTGCGACACCTCGCGGTGGTGGCGCTTGTGTAACGTCAGCAGCAGCTTCGCTGTACATACACTTTCACAGGGTGGAATGGAAGCGGAATTTTTTTGTGCGACTTTTCGGGTCATTTGTCTGGTTAGCGATCACGGAGGAAGTGAATTGTATCTATGCTGTTACCGCTGAATTTCAGTTGCAAGTGGTTCCTCATAAGGCGCCGTCGGAATTTTTTGTTATCCACTGGATGTCGTAAAGCGTCGTCTTGGGAGCATTCTACCACAATAATATTTAATGGTCTAACCGTAGCAAAGATAGAAGCAGATGAAATGTTGCAAGGCGATTGTGCAAGAAGGGTATACCTGCCCTCCCCGCATCAGTCTCTCGCTATCTCTGATCCCCATGCAACCAGCGTCCGCAAGCGAGACATTCCTCGATTTCTTTCTCCCATATCGGAGTCAGCAGCCCACACGTCATTTACGTCACGAGGCCCGCCTTATTTTTACCATGACGTAGTAGGCGAAAGCTAGCTGCGACGTCGAATTCTCTGCTAGCGAGGAGTCCGGCTGCTATGAGAATAAGAGCGCGTGGGCTTTTGTTTGAATTTTAAGCTGTTTTCGTGGTGCACATTAACGTAACGTACTTGCATAGACGAACGTCACCGCATGATTTATGCACTTGTCGGCAATCCCCAAACCTAGTTAGAAGCTCTTTGTGATCTCGTATAGACGATCCCCCCGTTTTGTAGTGCTCGTCCTTGCGCGCGTTTTCTCCTCTAATTCATTCATCAATTTTTACAAACCAGCCAAAATGACCGTCGACAACTACGCTTAGCAAGAGCTTTCAGAAGCTGACAATCGTACTCGGGCCCATCTCTGCGTTCTTTCGTTTCTCTGTGACGGCATCACGTTCGAATCATCTCGGTAAACATTCTCAAACCGGAAACCGTTGAAGCCCGCAGCCGTCCGCGCGTGCCGAACAGAAGAGTGCGACGCAAGGGCACTATACTTGAGTCCTTTAGACAGGACGTTTAGCCGCTCGACTCCCAGCGCGCCGTACACGTGTGCGCTCGGCAAAGCGGCAAGGGCACGGTCCGTCACGCCACCTCAACCGCCGCGCCCAAGACATCACGTCCGCCTCGCAGTGAAGGCTCATATCAAATTCGAGGGCCAGATCGATTTCGACTGCGCGGCCAGGCTATACACGCCACCACCTCTTTCCACTACCGCCATCGCAACGGCTCGACGCCGGGCACGGAGCAACCCCGGGTCACGTGCGGGCCGGTTACACTACAGCCCAGCGCTCGCACCAGTTGGCCTAAACGCTCGCTTTCGCAGTTCACGCGTCGTGCGAGGCCCAAATCGGTTTCCGTCGCGCCGCTAAAACTGTGCAGCGAGGGAAAAGCCGTAGTGCGTGCGTCAGGTTAATCAGGAAAGAAAGCGCGCCGGCCGGCCGTGTTGACGTCGTCTGCTGTCGAAAATAGAAGACAGACGACGCTGCAAAACGGGCGCCGCGTCGATAGAGTTCTTTCATTAGTGCTCGCTTAGAGCGATATAACCAATAGGTGCTTAAGTTTTACTTCTTCCTACTGCGTTGGCTCACTTTAATTATAGCTCTCGCAACGCTGAACAGTTTTAGAAAGACATGCTGACGCCTGACGGGTATTGAAAGCAACCCCGCGGTACTGCCCTCACGTCGCAGCTCGAAGCTCCCATAAAGGGTTTCCACACCGGATCCACGTCATCTATAGATTTCTCCATCGAGACGATGATCAAATTTTTTGACCACGTGCACGCTCGTGAATCCGCTTACACGCACATAACGAGAGCGGAAGGTGAATGCTAATTAACGACCTCTTACGAAGCAACCTTAAATACGGCGGTGCAGCTTAATTATTTCAGAATTCAGATTAGCGTTTTCTGGGTAGCGTTAAAGCGTGCGCCTGCCGGGGCTGTTCTTAAACACTATATATTCTGGAACGATATACATGGTGGTGGTGGATGACGATTATTGAACACAGTTGTATAGTATACAAAAACAAAGACAGGTGCACTAACAAGCAGAAAACAATTTTTATACCGTGCGGGCAAACATTTTTTTTTTAATGAAACAAGTTTCATTATAAACGAAGCGCACAGCGTTTTGCTTAGCGATGACGGCGTTTAAATCGCCGTCATCACCACGCCACCACCATCACCACGCAAATCAAGTTCACGGTGGGAAAAAGGCTTGAGATCTACAATCAATCATGCCCCGATTTCTCCGTCGCCGACTCTGTTGCCCTTGGACCTTCGGTACCTTATCAAACCAACCGGTAATCGACTCTACGCATGTCACACAAGTCCACACATCTCTCTAATCTCAGCTATAATAGTATCGACTAGAATAATAACAAGCTAGAATAATAATATATTTTCCAGCACGGTGTAGGTCAAAATGGCTGATTTCATCGGATCGTCGTTATGTCGTCTCCTCCTGCAGACAAGCTACGGTGCAGCGCACGTTTTCTTGCGGTGAAGTCAGCTTTCCGGGGAAAAAAATGGAAAATTTGTTTCCATTGCAGGAGATGGCTCCGTCATGGTCCGCGCTGAGACCCGGGCGTGTCAAATAAGGGTCAGGAGAAATACTCCCGAAAAAGAAATTGTGGAGATCCCACGCAGTATGGTAATCTATCTTATGCGAACCATTTTGCAGGTATACCTGGCTAACCAGCCTTGTTTGCGTTTCCGCAAAACGATAAACTGTTCCTGCAAATTGAGCAGTTGTGTGTCTGTGTGATGGAAGCACCACGACAACAACCACTTTGTTCTAGATCGTATGACGACAATGGCATGTCCTCTACGTCGGCCGTTCTGTGTGAGCCTATACGACATGGCGATCGTTGGGTTCTACATCTTTAGTGGACGAGCGTAAGCGAGAGAAACACGGACTGTGGCGTCATCAGCCACAAGGTGTTAGACAATCTTACGCACTAGCGACCAAAAACGTTTACGGACCACGGGATCTCAGAAACGCTAAATATTCAAGCAGCCTTTAAAAGTAGCCAGTAAAACCGTACATCACAATGTTGTTCGCATATACCCGTAGAGGCTGGAAATGTGAATACTAGGCTGCGTTTTGAGGCTGCGGAGATATTTAGCTTTTTGTCAGATCCCTTGGTCCGTAAACTTTTTGGGTCGATAGTACATATGGCTATTTCATGTGGCGTATGTTCAAACAACAATGGCATTTGTACTTCGGCGAAGAAACTTTGGGCGATCATGAAGTCTGTACAACGTCGCACAGTTTCTACGTATCGTAAGCTGCTATGAGGCGTTAAAAGTGGGTCGGTCCCGGAGATGGGGCAGTCTAGCATGGAGCCTCAAATCGCGAGCTGTCAGCTGTCACAAGAAAAAAAAAATTAAATGAGCCATTCCACTTTATGAAGGTGGATGACCAGCGAAGCTGTTTAGCGCACGACACAGAGGTGACACAAAACTTTGAACGAAGGTACGCACATAATTATTGTCCTGATCGGTGGTCACCGTGACGATAGGTACGCGCACACATTCGCGTTTCACGTCTGTTATTAAATCAGTCCGTCACGTAAGACAATGGATAGCTCATACTCCCTTAAGCAATGGCTCATACCCCCGTAAACGCGGCCTCCCCATTACGACGACAGAAGAGAAGTGAATAATTGTACGCTGGAAGGATGAGCGGAAACGGAGCCAGCTGTGGAAGAAGACGACGACGCTCGCGCCATTGCTGATAATGATAGTCAGTCCGCGCGAACGCCATGGCCTAGCCATAGACAGCTTGGCTGTAAAAAGACGACAAAGTGGCACGGGGTGCACTGTTAACGAGGCAAGCGTGTGTGCGATTGGAGCCGAAGGAGGCCAGGACAGGCGTCCAGCACGCCTGCTGTTTGGCGAGAGCATTGCCCGGTACATAGACCATCGTATAGCCGCACAAACTGTTAGCTGACCACCAACGAGGAGCTGGTGAAACACGAAGTGAGAAACAAAAATTGCCGATCACTGGCTGAGAAAACCGCGCAAAGAAAGTGTCATCTATTCGTGCACGATACACGCAAGGATAACACTTGTTTTATTATTGGTAATTACGTTTCAAAGCAAGCAAATATCCTTCTATTATACTTTGCAAGGATTAGCGATTCGGAATCGTTTAGAAAACAATTATCACCATCGTTTTCTTAGAACGCCGGCCACAACTTTTTTTTATTTTTCTTAGTGACTCTGGTGTTCGGTTGCTAACTTGCTAAGCACGAGGTCGCAGGATCAAATCCCGACCACGGCGGCCGCATTTCGATGGGGGCGAAATGCGAAAACACCCGCGTACTTAGATTTAGAAAACACCCATGTACCTAGATTTAGTTGCACGTTAAATAACCCGCAGGTGGTATAAAATATTCCGGAGTCCCCCACTACGGCGTGCCTCATAATTAGATCGTGATTTCGGCATGTAAAACCCCATATATTATTTTTTAACTCTGTACCTACAGTGTTATTTAATATTGCAGTGTTTGGCGACTACTTTCGCACTTTGATGACTTGGCTCATTTTTGCCTACTACTGTATATGGATTCTACTTTTCCATCTTCATCCTACGTAGCCTAGTTAAGTTCGTTCCGCTTACGTTTTACTTACCGGATGCATATATATATATATATATATATATATATATATATATATATACAGTTTCGGTCGGTCTACCGACCGAAACTGTTGGGTAAATAAACCTAAGATAACCGCGAAGTTGTGCTTCTCATTTCTCTCTCTCTCTCTCTCTCTCTATATATATATATATATATATATATATATATATATATATATATATATTAATACTTGCTCCGGGTTCCCCAGTGACGCAATGCTCCTACGGGAGCCTGCAGGGATTCGCATAAATAAGTGTGCAAACGTCGTCGCACGTATATAATCTCGCATTTTGAGCAGAACACGATTCTGTTTAAATTAGCTGCTGTGCACGCAACTCAGCGGCGGCAGTAGCAGCAGCAGCAGAAATTAATGGGAAAATAAGACCGAGCACCTCGTAATGCAGCTTCGAAACGACTTCGACCGCCTCGTAATCAGATTGCAGCCAAAAGCGGATACGAGACAGTGCGCCGGATTTCGCAGGTCCGAGTAAGCGCGCAGGCGTGTACTGACGTCACACACATTCGCGTTCAAGAGCTTACAGCCTAAGAGCTACCAAGGTCGAACTATAAATAGGTCGCCAAGCTTGGAACGAAAACCGTGCCAAAACCTATTGCCAGAGACGTCACGTAATACAGCACGATTGAAGCGCGACCAAAGGTAAGGGGGAGGCAAGCACCGAAACAAGGAAACCTTTGTGAAAAAAGTTGTCGCAGTTTCACCTGAAAGGTGAAGCATCAATTGCGATAGCAAACTTGAAGAGAGCTATACGGAGTAATGATAGCAGCTTTATCAGCTGTATAAACTTGGACATGCAGCAGCACCGGCAACACGCAGAACTGTTGTCGACGCCGTCGGCGTTTTGCCCGCGTTCGCTCAAAATGCGTGCGGCGTTGGTGACTGTTGCCGGAACCTCTGATATAAATAGGCACTTGGTGCCGCAGCTAAACGTCGCCTCCCTTCCCTCCCCCTCCCCCCCACGGCCTTTCATGCGTCGGAAGAAGGCACGTTTGCTCTACATATATGGTGATTGTAGAGGAGGAAAGAGACGCCTACTTCTGCAGCCCTTAAGGGAGCACAGCGCCGAACGCACGTTTGTTCTCCGCCGTGCGTTCACTCCCCGTGAAAGCGCGCGTCCCTCGCGCCCTTTCACTCGCACATACAGCGTTCGGCGCGCGGCGACGATTTCATCTCCATTGACGTCATACGAAACCTCACGGCGACGGCGACGGCGACGGCAGAAATCTGCTTTTGAGTGTCCATATAATTGCTATCGCAATAAAAAAAAAGAAAAAGTTCAAAAATGTTTCATCAAGATATTGCCAAAAAAAATTTCGTTTGAAATAATTTTGGTGTACTAAAACAGGAAATGTTCATTTTTTTAAATTCTATTTTACAATGTATTAGTTGGTTGTTGGTGACCCCTACCGAACAGTGTTTCTGGCACAAGAAATAGCCGGTCTGTGATAGCTTATACTTACAGCTATTATGTAGTGCTAAATGGCATTGCTTTGGACGACCGTAGAAAGTGGTCGTCTATCTGGGGTTTTACGTGCCAAAACCAGTACTGATTATGAGGCACGCCGTAGTGGAGGGCTCCGGATTAATTTTGACCACCAGGGGTTCTTTAACGCGCGCTACAACGCAAGCACACGGGCGTTCTTGCATTTTCGCCTGCATCGAAATGCGACCGATCGAATCCTGCGGCCGGGATTCGATCCCGCGACCTCGTGCTCAGCAGCGCAACGCCTTAGCCACTGAGCCACCGCGGCGGGTACCTTAAGGTCACTGAACCCGAGGTACCCGTTATAGGGGTCCCAACCTCAATGTGCCGACAGCCGCCAGCTCCACTTCTTCCCGTATCGGAGAGCGACGTCACCATACATCAGGTCGCCTGCACCGTGATGCCGTGGCCTTTGTTAAATTTCTCCTTGCGTCGCCGTTGTTTTGCGATGGTTCGGTGGAGCCAAGGTGCTCGGTACTGTTGCGAGGTGAACTGCCACAACAGTGACAAAAACATCCGGGGCCTGTAGCCGCCTGTCAAGTTCTACCGTTTCCCGGGTAAAAGGTATGAAAACGAACGCAGGCAGGCATGGATAACCGCCGTCCGTATATATAGAATCAAGTCGGTGATGCGAAAGTTCGCCATTTTCCTTAATGCTCGCTATTATTCGCGACGGCGTTGCTGCTTCACGTTAGTTGTAGCTCAGCCATGACAGTTTGCTTGTGACGACGATAATATCGCTGCAGGTCTACTTCAACGTGCTTTGAGTGGCGCATTGAGCGTCAGCTGATTTGCCCGTGCGACGCACATTGTGCTTTTTCGGCTCTCGGTCGTTCTTTAAAACCGGTGCAGCACGGGCACTTTCGCTCGCGATCGAGCCCGACACGGATAACATTTTTCGATAGCGATGAAGATTGGTAGCTGTTGCACGGTCCGACAATCCGGGTCGAATTGGTAGAATCACTCAGCAGTATACATTGCAGACGACAGCCTGTACTATCGCGATCTACTGGATTCGGATCGTGCAAAATCAAAATCATAATCGGAAGTGCCCGTATAGAAATCCGGATTGTACTCGTCAGCGCTCCAAAGTGCCTGAGTGACGGGGGAATAAATTAATCGTGGGGTTTCGACACCTCAGGTACGTCACAGTCATTGTGTCGCGCGACGCGATGGTAAAATATTCTCTCTCGGTACTTGTGAGGCGGTTTTCCACGCGAGTTTCTTCATGTTTTTTTTTCTTTTTTTTTTTTGATGAATGCTTTGCAAATCGGCATGTGAAAGCCAACAAAGCGCGACTTACTTGTCTCTGCCAACAACAGCAGTGTTGCTCTTTTGCATATATACATGCCTGGAAATATGTACAATTTCATGGGCGGGTGTCGATCCTTCGTGTTTTCGAGGCTGTTGTGGCACTGAACGGCACGCTTGCGCGAACAAATGCACGGGAGACGCAATCTGGAAGCCCGTATATGCTCCCGTACACAACACGCCTGCGCGACCGCGCTTGCCTGGCGACTTCTTATTTGATATACCGCGAGCTGCGCAGCTCAGCAGGGTCCGTAGCGCCGTTTTCAGAGCCCAGGTTGGGAAGTCTATACGCGCGTCTGTCGCCGCCCGTGAGAATCACGGGAGAGAAGGTTTCCAGACACAACATAGTTTTGTCTGTGTTAGCCCTGTGTTAGTGTTAGGCGCTGCGTCAAATGACAGTCGACTTCGTACACTCGCGTATACTGATCTCCGTGAAACAATCGGGCAGATGCTCTTCACATCAGGCGATACATCCATTCTAAGAAAGTATCCAAACACGAGAACGCGCGAAAACTATCAAAAAAGACGCAGCGTGCTTAAGCACACCTTCAATTAATCTTTTCGGTAAAGAGGTAGAATTTTCCATAGGTGTCCGCGTCCAAGACTGGGCTTTGACACTTGATCTGAAATCACGTGTACTCCCTTCCACTTGTTCTATGTGTATTTATATTCCACGCGCAGCGTGCACGCAATAAGCATTAGTTGAAGGTCAACGTTTCGTCTTTTGTGTTCTCAATTGCTTGCCCCGTCCTTCGTGCTGTCATATAGACATCGATGTGTAGTACCAAGCCCACGTCAACGCTCTAATTACGTGCGTGTTTAACGTGCGCACCGCTTCTATATAGACGGAATAAAAGAATGTAGACACAAGACAGGCACCGGTAGACTTCAGTCCAGGGGTTACGAATAACAGAGACTCGTCGTTTGTGGTGTCGCGAGTTGCACAACGTCATCGCTGTCGCAATGCACGCTGGTAGTTGTACTCCATACTGCGATGGCGCACGGAGAGCGTGTATACGGGACGCAGAATGCACCGAGCCTTATTGATCGTTTGCCACGTTTTTTCATCGGTGCATCGTGGTGGTGTAGTAAAGGAATAAACAATTGCGTTCTTGCGTGCCGCAATGAAAAGCTAAGAAGAAAAAAAATCAATGTTTGTTTTTTCGAAAAGACAACAGCTGGCCGCAGGAATGCATGGCTAAGGAACTAAATAAGCCGGACAGTCAGGCAGGGGAAAAAAAAGTTACTGCTCTTTAGGTTTACTTGATTCATTGAAAGATTGCTGATGGTCCTAGTCGGCATGTTGTAAAAAATGAGCAAAATGTAACAAGGCATGGGACGTGGCACTGAGGCATATATGTGCCACAGCAGACGGGGTTATGCTGCGTAAGACGCGAAAATATTCCTATACGAACAAACGACAAAACAGGAAAGAGCGGTTTCAGTGATATGCCTGCTGCTCTGGATGAGTCGTGTAAACATCTCTAAGCAAGAGAGGCGGTGACGGAATGCAGCAATGACAGATAATATTCACATTCGAGGCACGCGAGCATTTAACCTGAAGCGCTGCTCATATGCGTATATACGGCCGGTCTCGGTCGTCGTAAACAAGAACGGAACACGTGTTGCTCGACCGGCCCGGCTGGCTGCACTCATTTGCTGATCGATAGTGCTATAGCTATACATCTCCGACCATAGAACATATGCTAGAATGGTTTTAATGGGTATACACAAGGCGGTTTCCTTGAATGTCTGGCGTTGGTTGATAGGCAGCGCTTTGACTGCATGCATGCAAGACTGCGTGTGCATATATAAAGAGCATGCCTCGCGCCATAAACAAATCGCAACCGCTCTGACACAACAAATAATTAACAACTTCGTGCTCGTACATATGAGTGACTCAAATAGTTCGCTATAGAGCATTTCCAAGCTTTCTTCAGCGAAAGAAAAGTATAGAGGAAAGCATAAACAGCGCTTCGCGTGGTCGGTGCACGCATAAACAACCAGACATTTTTTATAAATCGCCCATTCGACTGGTCATTTCCGAGCATTCCTGCAGAAGTCGACTAAGCTTTATCGCGACAACAAGCACGTTGTAGCGAAAACCATGCAACACAGCTGTTTGGTTGTTTCACGCAACTATGAGCCTTGAGGGCGTTCGCGGAAAATACCAGTCGAATAATGCATAAAGCTTACCGCTTCCTAGTGCTGCGTATAACGTCTGCGATACTAGCCGTTGTAAAAACACGTTCTTTCTGGCAAAACGTCATTACGGAAATATGCAGAGGCGACAAGAACCGGCCTGTTGTATATATATATATATATATATATATATATATATATATATATATATATATATATATAGAACGCGAGTGGAGACAACCAAATAATGTGACCGATTAACGCGCGCTTTTGCAGACTGTGCGTCGAATTTAATGACTTTGGCGAAATGTATACAAATCAGGCGATTCATGTGGACAAATGCTGTAGGATAATATTTCGCAGGTTAATGCGGATATATAACCTGGGATATCCATTTCTTTAGTTTTTTTTTTTTTTACTACAGCGCGCATAGGGGGGCGTACACTTACATGGCGCGTACCGCGACTCTGCCGTCGAAGCAGAGCGCACGATGCTTCGCGTCGGAGCGCTACTCGGACAAGACACGGCGGCGACCACGCGCGGAAGCGTATACAGCGCGCAGGATGTCGCGATATGGGCGAGTCGTTGCCGAAGACGCATCGAAATAGATGGGCCTTGATCTGATCGCCGCGGCGTGCCGGTCGCTTCCTCAAGCTCCGTCCGCAGCTGCGCCCAGGGCCGCATACTTTGAGTGCGGCCGCATGGGTGCATTGACCCGCACGCGTTCCGCCACAAGATCGCTCCTACCCCCCCCCCCCCCCCCCCCTCTTTTACAGCGAAGCTGTTATTAGGCTAGGTTCCAGTAGATTGCGTCCGTAGAAAACCGGCAGTGTAGTGTACAACAATTATAGTGCGTAGCGCCAGCTCGTGGCGTCTCGTTCGCTCGGTATATACCAAAATTGGCATGCAAGGGTACGAATGTATGGCTAACATGACTGATAGGTCATGACATCAATAACATCAGATTCTCATCAGTTACGTCACGATTAACGATAATAAAATCACGTGTGGCGCATACCCGCATTGGATATGCGGGTATGAGCCAGGGGACAAGAAAGAAAGAAAGAAATAAGAACAGAGATAGATAGATAGATAGATAGATAGATAGATAGATAGATAGATAGATAGATAGATAGATAGATAGATAGATAGATAGATAGAAAGGAGGAAAGAAAGTAAGAGATAAGGAAAGAAAGAAATCACGTGTGGTGCATACCCGCATTGGATGATACGGGTATGAGCCAGGGACAAAAAAGAAAGAAAGAGAAAGAAAGAAAGAAAGAAGGAAGGAAGGAAAGAAAGACAACAACGAGGTTATGTGTATTTGTCTTTATTCAATCAATTTAGCAACTAACCATATATAACTCAACATAATTATAAACAAGTACAGCTTCGCTGGTCTTCAATCTTCACATATAGTGGAAGGGCTCTGATTTTTTTTTAATATTTGGCGCTTTTTGATGATTTTATACCACAAAATGTGATTTAGTCGCGGAAGAGTTAGCGCAAAACCTATAGTATGGCGTTTTTGATATTTTGGAATGAGATTCCCACCTGTGGAAAGTTCAGAAAGCCAATTATGTAGTTAATTAATATAGTAATTATGTTAAATCAAATAACGTATTATAGTTTTTTTATACATATGTATTCTCCACGGCCAGAAGTAAAGGTGAACGAGTTGTACTAACTTTCCTTCGTGTGTAAATGTGTTGGGGCTTTGGGGGGTTAAGCTTTTGGCACATTTGCTTACCTATACACTGTCTGGAACAAATGAACAACCACCGTCGCAAGCACACGCCGTCATTGGAGAAGTCTATGAGCTGCTGCAGAAACACGCACTGGATTTGCTGACTGTTGACAACTAAAGTTTGTGACGGAACCATAGAAATAACGACGTCAAGTATTTTACTGAACTGTGTTCACAGGGAAACCACTGTCCAAAGGCTTGGTATAATTGCCCTCATAAGCGAGTAATTAGCTTCAAGTGTTGGTGCGACTTTCTCCGCGCCGCATCACGAGACTTGTTTAATAATAATAATAATAATAATAATAATAATAATAATAATAATAATAATAATAATAATAATAATAATAATAATAATAATAATAATAATAATAATAATAATAATAATAATAATAATAATATATGAGGTTTTACGTGCCAAAACCACCATCTGATTATGAGGCACGCCATAGTGGGGGACTCCGGATTAATTTGGACCACCTGGGGTTCTTTAACCTAAATCCAAGTACATGCATGTTTTCTGCATTTCGCACCCATCGGAATGCGGCCGCCGTGGCCTGGATTCGATCCCGCGACCTCGTGCTCAGCAGCCTAACATCGTAACCACTGAGGAACCACGGCGGGTGAGACTTGTTTAACCCTTTAATATAAAAAGGAGCTAGCGTTAGGAGCAAGCGTTGGGGTCCCCCCTGGGAATTCTAACTTCAGTTCCATTGATCATGTGGACATACATAATGCCTCACTGGATATTTAACTGGATATATATCCAGTTAAAGAAACGAACACGGCGGCGTAAGAGGATAGATAGATAGATAGATAGATAGATAGATAGATAGATAGATAGATAGATAGATAGATAGATAGATAGATAGATAGATAGATAGATAGATAGATAGATAGATAGATAGATAGATAGATAGATAGATAGATAGATAGATAGATAGATAGATAGATAGATAGATAGATAGATAGATAGATTCGATTCCATTCCTGGCCGCGGCGGTCGCATTCCGATGGGGGAGGAATGGAATAACACTTGTGCACTTAGGTATCGGTGCATGTCGGAAAAAAAAAGAAAAAAAAAGGAAAAGGTTATTATTTTGTTTCGTATTCAGTTCTGAAATGCACTATTCAAAGTCGACGAATATTCGTTTCCGGTCCAGTATACCGGATAACAACACTTAATGGAGGCTCTATATATAGGTAGAAAGATCGGTGCAAGTAAGGACTGTTCCGAATGATTCTGATCCAAAAGAGCCCCGCATGTTGCGCCATGGTGCCAGGGCGATCGAACGCACGCGGCCATGTAACCTCTGCTCAACACTCATTCAATAAGGATACCTCGCTTTTAGGCAGCCTCTATGCGAATTCGTCGTCTCGATTTAGACAGAGCGATGAATTTTTCAACAACTCTCGCCATATCCTTTTGAAACGTGGTGCATGCAATAACATACTCCTCTCATTCAACAAACACAACACTCTATACGCGAATCTAGTAACGTGCTGGTTTTTTTCCCCATGCTGTCATTGTTATGACAAGCCAGATAATTTATTATGTTGTTCATCATTTACAAGCTCCTCAATTAACGGGATGTCCAGTTGCCAGCGGCATTACAAGCATGTATCAAATAACGCAAATAAACCTTTTTTTTTTTTTACCAAGCGCATATTCCATGTAACCTTTATATGTCACTTTGTTTACAAACGAGAAAATATTCGATATTATTCGAGTTATGAGATTGATAAGACTGTATTGGTCAAATATTCCTATTCTATTCAATAAAAAAACTTCACAGTTTGGACGCCCCTAATTAAAAGACGGGACAAAAAAGAAAAGAACAGCCAAGGAAAATTACAAAAAAAAAAGTGCGACTCAGTGATACGGGACACGGTATACGCAGTAATACACGAGTTAAACCTAGAGAAGTAGGAAAGAATAGAATTGAGGGATGCACGCAAGCACACAGTAAGAGCCATTCGAAACCGTTTGTTTCCTTGACGTACGTTCGGTTAATCTTTGTTTAATTATCGTGTTGCTTCATGGCCAGGCCACATTACCCAATAAGTGCATCACGATGCCCACTCGCAAGCCTCGTATAACGGTAATACCCTGTTGTTTATGGGCAACTGCAAGTTGCGATAATCGGGGAAACGCGCGGTATATAAGTAATGAACAAGCGAGAATCAAGCTGGTGTATACACGCGGCTATATATAACCAACTTCGAGATGTAGTTGATGGATAATAGTTTAGTTTGCGCTTCTTTCTCGCATGCATAATGGGATCTCGCCATTCCGTTGAGCAGGGTGCTTTCCTCTACAAACATTTCTGGGCATTTGCTCGGACCCCTCTACTCCGCCCCCTTGGGCAAAGTGACGCAACGAATGGCAAAAAGTAGTAACAGAACATAAGTTGCGCCGACTCGCTCAAGACAATTACGAGTAGGAAAACCGCTCCAGGAATTTATCCTGCAACTGATTGCCGCACGACCGTTTCTTTCTTCATTTTTGCATAACGAGAAAAACATCGCATCGTGGTAACGACTTCGAAGCGGCATCTTAACCAGTCTGTTACGCCTCTATTACAGAGGAACACCGAAACACAAAACACGGATTCGGAAAGGGAGACGTGATTTGCATACGTATAATATGCTGCGCGAGGTCTGTCTCAAAATATCGTGCCGTACATAAGAGTAATTTACAAGGCGGGGCCCGTAACGTATTCGTCATGCGGATTTCTATCGCGGCTATTAATGAACCAATTCGAAAAAAAACTTGCGGTAGGACGCTTCCAAGAGGGCACGTAACAACTTCCGGCGTATAATCAAAATTTTCTACGTGGCCTGGTGAGGGGCCCTTTAGGCGCTCCAGCACACCCGAAAGGCCGCCTCCACAGCATCAGTTGGCATTTGCGAAACAAAGAAAACAAAACAAAGTCGCAGTGTTCTAAATCCGGCGAGTAGGGAGAGTCTTCGAGCACAGTGATGTGCCAGAAACTCGTGTGCCACGAATGCAGAGTGCACGGGGGCATTGTGCCGGTACAGAATCCATCGCATTCCTTTGGATAAATTTGGTCACACGTGACGCGCACGATATTTCAGGACGCTTCAAAAACCCCACGTAGACAGCTGCATTGACATTTGACTTTCAGCTACGAATTCATGGTGCGCAATTTCAAGGCAGTCAAAAAGACCATAATGACTGATTTAGCTTTGCTCTTCAGCGCTTTTATTTATTTATTTATTTATTTATTTATTTATTTATTTATTTATTATTTATTTATTTATTATTTATTTATTTATTTATTTATTTATTTATTTATTTATTTATTTATTTATTTGAGTTGAGTTGAGTTGACCTTGGCTCACTTTCGTCTTCTTCGTCGTATTATTATTTTTTTTAACTCTTTGCTCTGCGACTTCAGTTCGATGTCGTATTCGTAAATCCAAGACTTGTCGCCAGTATACAGTGACTCAAGAATTCATCGTTTTCGTCTGAAAAGGTCCAATCAATGCAGCATTCTTTTCGTCGAAACGTTTGCTCAGGAGTGAATAGTTTCGTATTTGCGAAAACCCTTCTCATTTCCAAAGATTTCCCTCAGAATCTTATGTGAATGGTCTTTCTCAATTCAAGTGGTTCTGGCATAAACCAAGCACTTCAGGTAATAGTCATTCGGCGGTCATTGAACACAAGAAACGCACACGATGGATGTTTGCACTTATGTTTGCGATATAGAGGGGCGTCCTGACCTTTCATCGTCCTTGAGGTCCTCACGGTCTTCCCGAAAGCGCTGAACAGACTCACTTGAAGAACGTTATTTCCTTTAGGGCATCCTTTCCGTAGCCATGTAGTGACCTTCGATAAATTCCTGCCCCATTCCTACCGAATTTCACAAGAAATGTGCCCTTTGTTCTGCATGTTGGCCGATCTCAATTACGACAAAGACCAAAACTGCGTTGTACAAGAAATTCGATGCATAAAATTCTGGCTTGCCAGACAGCCGCGCAGCTGGGTTCCTCTCGAATGGGGAGAGTGGGAAAGCAGCTCGGTCACATGCTCTCCCACTTCTTTGGCGACTTGCTGCATGATCTTTTGGGACAGACCTCGTGCTATACATACCAGCACCAGTGAAGCGGCGTTGTCACGCACGTTCAGAACAATTAAGAAAGCCTCTATAGTGTACGTATGCGAATATTATATCTAGTACTATCTATATACAATTTACCATTTAATACGCACTGAAGGTTCAACCCTCCCCCGGGTACACATTACGGTTGACCATATGAATGAATGAGTGTAGGCGGTTAATAATTCCAACTTTCTTAGAACTCTGCTTTTTTACTTTTCTTTATGCTACGTATACCTAGCGGCAAATCACTTGAATTAAAATATGTTGTCTCTTTAGCGAGCGGAAACAATGAGACATGTTACGGGGCCTATAAAACAGCACGTGAATCTCAGGAGTGCTCTGTCGTATATTCTCGCAACACGCGTAACCAATTCAAGTCGTCGCGCAACAAGATGACATTTTTGCTGATGTACCGTACTTATGTAGTCTGGGCTAGGTCGCCAAGCGCAAGGATATCGGCTTACAGAACTCGAGCGACGCTGAAACCAGGAGACACCTTGGTGGTGGCGCTGTATACGGCCGCCACGGGAGACATACTCAAGGGTTGGTCGGCGCGGCTTTGATGTGATTAAGACACCAAAACTATACAGCGACGGAGCCAAACAGATAGAGCGCGATACGCGCCGAGGCGAAACTCACACAGTCTGGTGGCGGAGACGATCGTCGCTGCTTGGTCGATTGCCCAAGCGGGCCTTGAAAACATGTCCGTCGAAAGCGGGCGTCGGGACCGAGAAGGGCCAACGCCCTCGCCGTCACGGATACACGCTCCCGACTGATGCAGCAGCGATCGCACGGCACGCGGGTACGCATTCAAACGACGCAGTCAGAACGAGCTCCGCGGTTCCCTCTTGCGGTGTCCAATACTTCGAGCTCCATTTACATGAAGCAGATGCGCGGACGGATTGAATCGGAAGTCGGGCCGACCGCTGGATCGAGGCTGACTCAACACGTCCCGATGCTCCTTCGGCGCACAATCATCTAAGCGTTTTACACGAATCTGCTGTACAATGCCACTCGCCCAAACTTCTTTGGGTGGCGTACAGACGCGCCTGTCGCTATAGCGGCGTAAATTCGAATAATTTGTTACGCCCATTTCAAAATGCCGTGCCGAGATCGTGGCGGGTCTTCCGAGCCACTTCCGTCAATTGCTGCACGACGGACTCTCCGGTGGTCTCCATCTCCGGCGAGCCCACCTAGGCCGACGCAGCCCATCGCGTGTTCCTCTTTCACCGTTGTCTCGAGTAAAGTTGCGTTTCGCGAAGAGCAACGGTGCGTATTCTTTTTTTCTCTGCTTTCCCGTGAGGTTCCCTGCTCGGGATGAGATTCTCGTGAATTGCTTTCCCGTGAGGACAATGCTTGGGATGAGATTCTCTTTGACGCATCGCGTGCCCATGGTTGATCATGGCATATTCGTTGCACCTGTCGGCCAGGCTCTCTTATACATTTTTCGCGAGTTACAGGCCATCCTGGCCTAAACTGGCCGACTAGCGCACAAAAAAAAACAAGAAAAATAGAAAGTAAGAGAGACGCAGCAAAAGCTTTTTCGTGCACTAGTCGGCTAATATGAAATACGAACAAGCCCAAACTTATACTCTTTCTAGTTACTTCGTTACAATAAAATACTTTACCACTCTAAACTGATTTCACGTTGCTATATATATATATATATATATATATATATATATATATATATATATATATATATATATATATATATATAATGTCACGATAAAGCGCGGTCGACCCTACGGTTGTTCTTCCACAAGCAATCCAATTCTCATTCTTTCTGCATATCGCTTCCCAACAAGGCGAAGAAGCAACTCGTGGCGTCGAGCGCGAAGTATTCGGGTTAGTGGCAGCTACACGGCGGCAGCGCAAGTGCGCGGCTTCAGACATATATCGGAGGTCTCTGTGCATTGTCACAGCTGGCGGGCCGCCTTCCGTCACACCGGCTCTGCGCTGAGTGTTTGTGACTGGGGAAGCACACCGGGGAGCTCTCGACAGAGTGCGCTCCGAGAGCCAACAAATGTCTCCTGTCACGGGCCTTGCGTACGCGACGGCTGCGCGTACGCATCATCATTGTCTCGCGCGGTCGCCCGCCGAGCAGCCCGGGGCGCGCCCGTTGCACTTGGTGCCGGTCGAACAACACGGGACCTGCTGTGCAATCGCAGGAAGAAAAGTTATCGCACACGTCGCCGGCTGCACTAAAACATCGTGGTGATTATACGGGCCAACACAATGCCTACAAAGTAGTGCTGTACACTTCTTGCACTTACGCCATCGTGCCTTGGCTTAATCCTCGTCATTTGTATTCTAAGAGTCATCACTGAAGTCATGGTGACGACAGCGGGCTGCGGCTTGAGCGCATTTGTGTTCGGTCGTTTCAAGTGTAACATCACCGAACACCTGTCGACAACGGCGCTACCAGTGGTCATACAGTCATATGAGCCTCCAATATCTGCGTTTTGGGCCAACAAAGGTGGTTACGCGCAGCGTATGGGAGCGCGGAATATTTGCTGCGTTACCAAAGCGTTTTCTTTTCTCGTTGGCGTATGCGTTTTAGTCTACTCTAAAATTCAAGGTAGCAAACACTCCAATATAGTATTTACCCGCCCCGGTGGCTCAGTGGCTATGTCGTTCTGCTGTTGAACACTGAGTCGTGGGTTCCATTCCCGGCCGCGGCGGCCGCGTGTCGTTGGCGGAGAAATGCGACTACCTTCATGTACTTCGATTTAAGTGCACGTTGAATAACCCTGATCAAAGCTGGTTTAAGTTAACCCGGAGTACAACGCGGCGTACCTCATAACCTACTTTACAGTTTCGGGACGTTTAAACCACACAATTAATTTTCTTCTTTCGCCCAAGTTAATTTACGCTGACAGGCATGTGCGATCTTACAATGACGGTCAGACGTCATTAGTGACATCCGGCGCCTGCAGTACGACAAAGCGTGGCCTTCGAGGTATATGTTTCCGTTACTCGGTCTTCACGGCCAAACGTGGCGCGTCTCAGTAAGGCGTTGCGCTGCTGAGCACGAGATCGTGGGATCGAGTCCCGGCCGCGGCGGCCGCATTTCGATGGAGGCGAAATGCAAAAACGCCCGTGTGCTTGCGCTGCAGTGCCCGTTAAAGAACCCCATGCAGGTGGTCAAAATTAACCCGGAGCCCTCCACTACGGCGTGCCTCATAATCAAAACTGGTTTTGGCACGTAAAACCGCAGAAAGAAGAAGAAGACGACACCGTGAACCGTGGCCTTCGAGATCGAGCGGGGCGCGCTGTAAACACCTCGAAGACCATGCAATAACGCCGATGTAGGGTTGACCGATGCTCGCTCGTCATCATTCCCGTTTGTCTGTTTGGGATGTCGGTCCACTTACATAACGTCACAGAGCGCAAATGCCTCGTGTTATCCAGACGGTGTTTGTACTCGTTTAAGCAGCAGATAATCGTGTCATGACTTGCGCCGAGAACAATCCTATCCGTCAAGTGCAGTTTGCCACGCTAGACCGCGCAGAAGTGCGACGAAGCGCGTCGTCTAAACATCCGTGACAAAGTGCTTAAGCCGACTGTTCTGACATTCGATATCGCGGTTCAGTCTGCCGGCCCTAGTGAAACAAACCACAACGTGAGGCAGAGACTCAACGTGAGGCACGAGACTCGTTAGGCGTATATACTTATATAACGCACGTCGAAGCCCTGTCAGTCTGCGCATAGTATCGTCATCGTAATTTAACACGAGTCATTAACAGCGTCAGGAGACGACGGAAAGGACGCATGCAACAACGTGCGCGTCCTTTCTGCGTTGTTGCATGCCTTCGTCTTCAGTATGCATATTACTACAAAGAGTACACGATGTGCACTGCGGATGTAATATGCACACTATATACCGCTAATAGGCTATACTGTCTCCCCCTCACTTCGTAAATGAATACTAGTTTGCCTACTTTTCTATCGGAATCTGCAATACAGGCTAACTCAACGTTCTATACGTCACCGTTAGCAGATTGACTTGCTTCATTGGTAGCAAAACGCGGTCTATTGGCGACTTGCTTGAGCCTAGCACCATGTCCCGTGTGGCAACTCCCGTTAACACGAAACCGGTTAAACCGAATTTTCGGTTATGAGGAACAATGTGTGAACATTTGTTCGTGTCCCATAGAGCCGATGCAAATAAAATCCAGTTAACACGAACCTAAAATTTCGGCCAGTCTACTCCACGAGACGCCCGGATCGGCAGGCCTGAAGTAGGTAGCTAAACATGAGTGGCGTTTCTTTCCACAGGTATACCCCGGAGTCGGCTATGATGTACAAACCGTCAGGGCTGACACTTCGGATAGGCGCACTTAGAGAGAGCGGCAGTGGTGTAGTGTCGCTGGCGTCGGCGCCTCCTGCACACCGAAGGCCCCGCATGGTTTGATGCACCTTTGTGTATAGAAACAATAATTGAGGGGGGCCTCGAAGTGCCGCCTTTGCAAACTGGCAATTGAGGAAAGAAGCACCCAGTGGTATTGACACGTGATGGAACTGATAATGCCTTGCTCAATCCTTTGGTGCATATGTCATAGGTGAAATGTCAGCTTTTGTGACATCGCACACGTTTGCGCAGCGCCAGTAAGCAACAATCACTCAATAGCATAATACCCCTGCTGCCACATTAAGCATTACCTGCTTAATGCCTTGAAGTTGAAGGTCATTCTCAAGGTGCTATACGAACATAGCCAAAGCCATTAAATCTTAATGCCATTTGCGGCATAGTGTGTTCTCAATTACTTTAGCTATCGAATGCGCACTCTCGCTCCCAATGTAAGCAGTTGAGTTGCAGCATGAAACACGCATTTCTGAAGTAAACTGAAATAATTCTGTATTACGTATGTATATTAATGTTTTCAGTGTCGTTACTCGAAATTGTGCCCGCTAAATATACTATTATTATTCTCAAACAAACTTACTGCGCGCACTGTAGCTATCATCATCACGACATTTGAAGTCATTCAAAGCGCGCGTGTAACAGCAACTTCACAATGGCATTAAGAAATTCAGAAATGGAAGTTATTAGACACCAATGACGTTAACCTCGCACGTGTGGAACGGGTACAAGAAAATATAATGATGCATCATGCAAATATAATAAGTGCCTCTTTTACATTTGCCTCCTGGTTTCAATGTCACTCCATTTGTAATCTCGTGTTGCGGATACTTGGTTGCACCTGGAATAATAGATGTTGAGTTTTCTAGATAACTTGTGTTAAGACGATCTTCTGACGCCCCCAGAGGCACCGGCAACAGTCACCAACGCCGCGCGCGTTCGGTGTGAACGCAGGCAAAACACCGACGGCGTCGACAGCAGTTCTGCGTGTTGCCGGTGCTGCTGCATGTCCAGGTTTATACAGTTGATAAAACTACTATCCATACTCCGTATAGCTCTCTACTAATTTGCTATTGTAATTGATGCTTCGGCTTTCGGGTGAAACTGCGACATTTTTATTTATTTATTTATTTATTTATTTATTTATTTATTTATTTATTTATTTATTTATTTATTTATTTATTTATTTATTTATTTATTTATTTATTTTCAATCTGCTATACCAGGTTGGCATGTAATAATATAAAAGAGGCAAAAAAAAGAGAATGTCACCAATCGGTAAATATACATTTAAACCAAGTACACTGAACGAAAACGAAAAAAAAAAAAAAGAACGGTAGAAGTTAGTTAACGGACAAATTATTACTGACAAACATTGCTTACATAGTTGCTTACACATACACGTTGGTACGATACACTTGCGTTTACAGAAAGTAGTGCTTTCAGGCGGTAATGTACACTTCAAGTTTGACAGTGTCCAAATCTTTCGTTCCTGCGTCGTCTTTTCTGGATCATCAAGCCTCCTCACACGGTAAGCGCGTTTTTTTTTTTTTCTTCCTTTTTTTGTAATAACGCAATTTACTTATTATAGCACAAGTTACTTTTCTCCTTCTCGTTTCTTTAAGAGAGATCGAAACTGGGCTGCCGTGTCCGTATATTCTTTAACCCATATCGTCGTCCGTCATCAGACCTTGGCATCAGCATGCACTCACCAAACGGGCAGAAAAACGAAGCTCTGGGGACCAAACACGTGTCCCTGCAGCGTACGTGTATTTGGGAGGCGGACTCTCTCCATGACCACTGAACTTTCCAGACAGATTGGCTTTGTGCTCCATTCACACTCTGCGACTGGCGGCATATAAGTGCGTGTACACCCGTGGGCAAAAGTACACGGACCACAAGCTCACCGTAAATAAACGAAATCTCTTCTCAATTCAGACGCACAAACTTGAAATCGACGAGTTGCACCAGAAAGTTCGCAATACCAAATTTGAACAGCAGTCCTCCATTTCAAGTTACATTCATGACCAGATAAAAACATCGGCTTTATCGCAGAATTCTCAGTGCTTATATACACGTTTGGCCAGGGGATCGAGTACGCATATCGGATGGCGCAGCCGGCAATTGCGAAGACGACATTGCGCGCACCGCAAAAGAAAGTTCTCGAGAAGATGGCGATGTTCGCTGTGCGAGTGGACTGCTTTCGCAAGGAATTGGTTGAGAGACTGTGGCTGAATCGCTGAAGTCTGCTGATTTTCTGCTCAGGCGGCATTTTTGATGACAAATAAACCGACAGGCATTCTGAGCGAGGACCACATGGATGACCTTACGAACAGCTATCGCGTAAAAAAAAAAAAAAGAAAAAAAAAAACCGCCGAAGATGAGGCGAAAACAGAAAACCACTGTGCGCGCTCACCGACTGGAGTTTTTACGCTCCGCTTCTTAGCACCGCGCTTTGCTTCCTCGGACGCTTGTGACGGCAGCGGTTCGGCCTTTAGCGGTAGCAGCTCTCCGGATCCCATGGCGCGGAGATGCGTACGGCACAACTCCCGAAGCGGCACTGTGCACGTCGATGGGCATCGGAAACCATAAAAGCAGGCGCGGCGCGCTCTCAAGTTTGGTACGGGAAAAAACAATCAGGAAAGGGTGAGATATAGGAGGAGGAGGGGGAGCACGAGTGAACTTATAACAACTCTACGAATGGCGAGGAAGAAATAGCCGTAATTGCTGTTTTCCTTCGATGTTCCCTTTTTTTCTTTTTTTAAGCGGGATTCATCCTATTGTCCCTGCCGTGTTTAACACTCTGCCAATTATACTATGACATTTTAATGTAGACCGCAGGGCGTTTTCTTATTCTTTTCGCCGTCGTCAATGACTCGCTCATGCACTTACCCGAACGCAACGGCATTGAATTGCAAAATGAGGTTTATGTTGCACGGCCACTTTCTCTCTCTCTCTCTCTCACACACATCTCGTTTGCTACGCATTCTACGCCCTCAGCGATCACCCTGCAGCTGCAGGTTTGATGATGCTTCGTGTGAAACTACGTAAGAGAAGCGACCTACAGGCAAGGAAGCACGTTCGGATGACAAGGAAAGCGTTGCTCGCTCACTGCTCAGGGTTTAAGGCAGGTGGGGCGCGCGAGCGGTGAATGCTGACGACATTCCGGGCGTCATTCGCCGTACACGACGCTTGCGTAACTCACTCAAGGAACGAGCGTCTACAGTGAGAACTCGTGATTGCGCATCCATGCCGCTGAAAACGCGTCAGGTGTTGTCGAATACAAAACGATCGGGGATTTGCCCGTTGTTGTCGAGCGCGTCAGCAAAAATGTGTACGCTGGCGGGGCCACGTCAACAGGCGGGCCCTAGGCAAATTCCATCGGACGCTTATAACGCTTTGGCCGCCGAGTGCGAAGCAACGCTTCTGGAAAATAACTTCTTCTTGGGCGAGTTGGTGTTTACTGAACATGATACTTAGTAGCGCAAAACTCGAAATAAAAGACAACAGTGAAAGACGAGAGGAAAGGAAAAGACGAGCGCTACACTCACAACTGTTTATTTCGAAGCAAGGCTTGCTATACATACACAAACATACGCATGCGCAAACGCAAAAAACACACAAAGGGCGCCAGTCAGCCGAAGGCTGTGTAGTCACATTATATGCTTAACAATCTCATTTCTGAATCATAAAGTGTCCAAACGACCGTGACACTTTATGATTCAGAAATGAGATTGTTAAGCATATAATGTGACTACACAGCCTTCGGCTGACTGGCGCCCTTTGTGTGTTTTTTGCGTTTGCGCATGCGTATGTTTGTGTATGTATAGCAAGCCTTGCTTCGAAATAAACAGTTGTGAGTGTAGCGCTCGTCTTTTCCTTTCCTCTCGTCTTTCACTGTTGTCTTTTATTTCGAGTTTTGCGCTACTAAGTATCATGTTCAGTAAACGCTTCTGGAGTTCTCCGAGAAAAATTTCTCTCTCCCGAACGGTCCGCCACGCCGCGCCAGGGCGCTGATGTCTGCCTCGCTACAATCTCCGAGTAAACGCCCAGGTAGATGTGAAGGTGACTTCGCCAAGCGTTGAGGCAGGGAAACAAAATTTTAATCACATGCACTCATGTCTGCAGAAACTATAGTATAGGACCTGTGTTGTCATTCCTTTGCCTCTATACATTCGCCAACGTTCATCTCGCATTCGTGTCTCGGTTTACCCAGGAGCTCAACGACATTAATCCGGGAAGGGATACGCCAGCGTTCACTATACGCCGAGGCGCGGCCAAACATATCCGAGAGTTTTAACCGGCGCGTCAACGTCGATGATCCGCAGCACCCACCATCACATTTTTCTATCTTTACACTTCTACTTTCACTGACACGCAGATGTCAAAGACGCCGCTCGATTTGCCCGGATTGTCACCTCGTAATGCGACAGGCAAACTAAGCATCATGGGCTGGTATATAGGGGAAGTACGCTGGCATTTATGAAAACGGGAGATGTTGGCCTGGAGCCAGTAAGGCGTGGCGTGCTACTCTGTATGAAAGATTAAAATACCGGGTTCTCCGAGAAAACTTTAAGCAATACCACCTCCCTCCCAAATAATATGAGAAATGGAGAGATAGTGTAAGTGAAGCTAAGTGGCACCGGCATGCAATCAACGAAAATGTTCATCTCTGTCTCCCCAGCGGCAGCACTGCACATCCTGTTTGAAAATATCGATCGAAGAAAAAAAGAGCACCAACTATAGTTTACATAATTTGAGAACATGTCGCGATTGTGTAATTGATGCCAGTCAGCTCTCAAAGCTGGCACCAGTTTTGATATACCCGCCCACGAACTTCCGACAAAGTGCGCTGGCGTTCCGACAGGTACTATCCCGGAAAGCTTTGCATACTGGGGAACGCCAATGCATATCGTGGTAGATTTTGTGGGGACGGATATCTGGAGACTGTGGTCCCAGATTTCTTTAAATAACTGGGTGTATGCCTTCAACAGCGATCGGCTTCAGTTCCGCAAGTATACAAAGTGCGTTTCATAGCGCGTAATGGAAATGTTAATTACCTAATTTTAGTTAATAAGTTGATTGGCGAGTACCGCGCAATTTCTTATGTCCACTCCACGCCAGTAATGCATCGTCTAAGAATACATCCGCTTCTGTAATGCTCTGCTTTCATGACTTATCCTCGCTGGAATGTCTAGTGTAAAAGTCGATGTACACCGCTACGAAGTTCGAGTCGTCTAGTGAAGAGAAATTGGTCGATGAATTCGATGAAACTGACAACAGTGTACGACTCTAACTGTCGGCATCAGGTACATACTTCGCCGTCTTCGTTCACAAGCGACACCCCACCACGCACGCACGCACGCACGCACGCACACACGCACGCACGCACGCACGCACGCACGCACGCACGCACGCACGCACGCACACACGCACGCGCCTTTTATTGTTTTGTCTTATTATTTTCATTATATCACACTTTCCTCCGGCGCCGGTGTAGAATCGCACATTAATAGGAAACTGGTTAAGCTGCTTGCTTTTATTCTGATTTTTTTTTCTCTATCTCTTGTCAGTTGACTGTACGTCTCGGTACGGACACCTTAAAAAAACCCTGGCCACGGAGAATGAATGCAAGGCTAAATTTAGTGCAGGTACGGAATGCATAATAAAGCTGTCGTTGTACTCCGTATGTTAATATTTAATCCCATGTACGTTTCAATCTCGTAATGACTGCTACGATTGAAAAACAAACAAACAAGAAGAATATGCGACTTTACATGTACTGTAATCTAATCTACTGTATATGTAAACTCGCATTCTTTCTTTCTGAATTTAGAATCGAAATCGCGAAGAGGGGAGCGAAAGGGGGAGAGAACGTTTCCGGGGTTTACTTCCGAGTGAAAATTCAAAATATTCTAATCATATTAGAACTCTGAATTTTCAACGTATTTGGATTCTGAATTTTCATTCGGAGAATAAACTCCGGAAACTTGCTCTCCCCCTTTCCCTACCCCCTTCGCGATCTCGATTCAAAATAAAACTCTAATGCAGGAAACCCTGCCCGGAACTCTCACACCGAGATTGAACAACGGCACGAACGTATATATAGAGACAGGCCCTTTTCGCACCAAATATAATCACATACTCATCTTCAAGGAAAAACCGATCTCTGCTCCGCTTTCGTATCACTTGCGGGCTGCATAGCCGACGAAGCGGCTCGCAACAAGATATTACGTCAGGTCACTCCACTGTGTACGCAAAAGACTTAGGGAAACTGGCAAAATCTTATCGATATGTCTCGAGGACGCCGCGATACGACGCCGTCAAGGGTTTGTTCGCCCAACAATCGGCGTCACCTCACGAGAATGCATCCGGGAGCCAAGTTTCTGGTTGGCTTCGACCACGAGAATGACCCACAGTGAATACGCCGCAAAATCCCCAGAGATGGCCAGCCACCGAAACGCAGGGCGTCCTCGTTTGCGGCACGATTTTAAAACATAGGCAATATACAAAATGAGTCGCAAAAAAGATCGCAGAGCACACATTAAGACATATTAGGAGAACATAAGGCCACCGCAATGAAAAGCAAATGCCAACGAACATCGCCGAAAAAAAAAATCTGTAAAGTAAAAAAGAGAAGTAATAATGGTAATAAGATAAGGTGTGGCAAGTCGTGAGTGAATTAGATCTTGAAACTTAGTTAAGTCGGGTTCTGTGGCAATGTCTGATGGTAAGGCGTTCCATTCAGTTATCGTACGCGGCAAGAACGAACATACATAATGGGGTGACTGGCAGTTAATGCGTCTGACTCTATATATGGATGGTCACGACGTGGAAAGATAACAGGTGGTGACTGAAAGAAATCACCATGAAGTGAAGGATGGTGATAAAGCTTATGGAAAAGTGATGGGCGGGAAATTTTGCGGCGAAGCAGTAAGTTGTCAAACTCAGCTGTATTCTTTAACGAGGTGATGCTGGTGTAACGTGAATAATATTTAAAAAAAATGAATCGCGCAGCACGGTTTTGCGAGGCTTCGATGTTTGTGATGATATAAGTTTGTTCGGCAGACATGGCAGACGCGTATTCTAGTTTGGGACGGATTAATGTGGTGTACGCTAGTTTTTTAATATGCATTGGGGCTTCCTTTAAATTATGTTTAAGAAGACTGGGAGTACGGTTAGCGGAGACAAGGGTAAGATTAATATGATTATTCCATGATAAGTTTGGATAAAGATAAATGTCAAGGTACTTGTAAGTTGTGGCGAGTTCTAGAGCGCTGTTATTAAGGGAGTAGGTGGTTGGAATTCGTGGCCTATTGGTGAAAGCCATGAGTTTAGTTTTGGAAATATTTAATGGCACTAACCAATTTGAACACCATGCACATATCGCTTCTAGGTCAGTTTGTAGTAATTGGTTATCAGTGTTACATGTTACACATCGATAAAGTACACAATCTTCTGCAAATAGTCTGATTTTGGACGCAACTGGGGTAAATCATTAAAACAGATTATGAAAAGTAAAGGTCCAAGTACGCTGCCTTGTGGAACTCCAGACATAACATCAACATAACATGAGATAGAATTGTTAACGGATGTAAAGTGAATTCTAGATGAGAGAAAATCGGTAATACATGCAATTATATTAGGATGAATGTTAGGTTGTGAAATTTAATGAACAACCCATGGTGTGGAACGCGATCAAATGCCTCAGAAAAATCTAAAAATATTTCATCAACTTGAACCTAGCGTCTATCAGTGCGTGTATGTCGTTAATAAATCCGGCAAGTTGAGCGTCGCTTGAGTATAGCATTTGCGAAAACCGTGCTGATGCTTGAAAATAATGTTATGATCGTCAAGGTAGTTCATGACTTGAGTGTGTATGATGTGCTCGAGTAATTTACAAATACTGCTGACTAAGGAGATGGACGATAATTAAGCGGAGAAGCACAATCACTTGATTTTAAAATGGGTATTATTTTAGCTATGCGCCAGTCATTAGGAATGCAGCCAGTTGTTATACTGACTGGGAAAATAGAATGGTTAACATGGAACAAATACTATGCGATGTATTCCTTAAATTTTTATTATTGAAGCCTAGGTTATAGCCACCAGATGATGTTCTAAGATTGTTTAAAAGAAATAAAACACCAGGCTCACTGATGACTACCTCGTGCATAGTTATTCCCACTAATGCTCTTAGTGTAGGCAATGAGTTAACGTCTTCTTGAGTGAAAATTGTTACAAACGTATCATCAAGAACCTGAGCGCAATCTGAATCGGGGATAAGAACATCACTAAAATCAGTAAGACTGATGTCAGCACGAATTCCTGGGTTCACCACACGCCAAAAGCGACGAGTATTATTTTTTAACATGGATAGTAAGTCATGCGAAAAAAAAAATTATGGTGAAACAGGTTTTAGCAATGCCTTATAATACTTTTCACACGCTTTGTATTTATCACGTGCACTCGCGAGACCAATCAGTTCTGCCTGCCTGTATACAGTCTTTTCTTTTTGTTATTGAGCCGCCGAAGCTGGTTGGTAAACCAAGGAGAACTGCTTTCGCAGATAATGGATAACATAGGAATAAATTTGTCGATGAGATGACTGAGGGTAACTTTAAAGGGAACCAAGTTATGTCCAACGGAGCGCGAATGAAAATCATGCCAAAATTGATCTCAAAAAGTTGTTAATTCAGTGTTAATTGCGTAAAAGTTGTCTTTAACGTAACATATTATTTTCTTTTTGGTAGCTGTTCTTTTGCTAGCGCAAAAGTTAATGCACCCAGTAATAACATAATGGTCAGCGATGCCTACTTCATTAGTTAGATCGGCAAATATATCAGGATTGTTAGCTAAAACTAAGTCTAGAATATTGGCAGAACTTTCAGTGGATCGTGTTGGCTGAATAATGAGTTGCGTTAATGAAAACTCAAGACAAATGCTGAGAAAAGAATGTGCGGCTGCATCCGTGGCCGATACGGAGAGCGTCGACCAATCAATATTTGAAAAATTGAAATCCCCAGATATGATAATTACCGAATTTGGAGAAAAAAAAACGCGAGGTGCCCGATGATACTCATCGGAAAACGTACCAGACATGTCGGGTGGACGGTAAAAAACGCCGATGATCGCACCAAATGCAGCACCCTTCAAAGAAATCCAAGCACATTCGAGAAAGCAATTGATAATGATGGGTGCGGCAGTGAATTACTTTTGTTCATTGTGAGTGCCCTCGTTTAAACCCGCAAAGAGCAGCCCTCTCAGCCACGCTAGACCGACTGGACAAGCGCCCACTCAAGGAAAACAACATTCTTGGAAACTGGCATACACGAACATCAGTGCAAGCCGCTTTGAGGCACTGCTGCGTTATTTAAACGACAACCGACTTTGTGACAAATTGTGACTGTATACACTGTGTGACATAAGATGGGACGTTGACATTGTGTGACACTAAGAACGCCTTCGCAGACTGCGTCACAGTGCCCACAGAAACAGTTCTGTTTTGTGTGTGCGCGGTTTTTTTTTTTCTCTCTTCTCTCTCTGTTTTGTGTCATCCACCTAGCCACCGTCTACGATATCTCCGAAAACGGAGGTTTTCTAAGCCGCGCCGGCGTCATACACTTCCATTGTAAACAAGGAGGCAACGGAGGCAGTTGAGGCAAGCAATGGACGCGTCACCACGTGATCAAACATGGCAGCGCCCACGGGATCGCCGCGAAAAGGGTCAATAGGCTCCCTTTAGGGAGCCTATACAGTGACTCTAATCGCGATGAGCACACAGCTCCCTCTACGCTGTTGTCTATTACAGCGAGAAAGCTTGAAAATGGATGCACTCGTAAAGATGTCGTTATCGCGTGAATGGTGTTCTTGAGCTAAAGAAGCCTGGCGTGAATCGTTGAGCGATGAGAGTGCAATAGCATTAGCGGGAAGCACTTCTAGAGTTTGTGTATAAAAAGAAGCATTTTTTTATCACTGCTACAATGCGATTTTACTGGCGAGCTGGCAGATGAACCTAAGCTTAAGGAAAATAAGGAGGAATGTCACACATCACTGCGCCGGGAAACAAGAACATCTTGGCCTTCATTGGCGATCCACTCGTAAACGTCATTGTTCAAAAAAAGTTTGTTGAAAACAAGACGCACTCGATCCCCGTCTTCATAGTTCACGCGAACTCGAGAAGCTTCCGCTGCTTCTCACGAATCGCCTCCGAGTAATCTCGCGAGATGCTTAAATTATTGTTTTTCACCTTATAGCCGCGGCTCAGAACCAGTTCAACTTCCTTCTCATTGAAGAATTTGGCTATGACAGGCCGCTTCTTCTCAGGCGAAAAGCAGCCACGCGATGTGCTTTCGAAACTGACGTCCCGGTAATCCCAAGTTTCTTTGTACAAAAATAATTCACGCGAGTCATTCCGATTCTCCCCAAGTTTCAAACTTCACCGAATCTGTTATGCTATAAGATAGGAAATTGTACAGCCTAGAGCAATTTTCAAGGTCGTCAATGTTTTCTTGAGTACCTACGAAATCATTGACACTGTTCACGATGGACTGAGCAGATGGGGCCGCTGCAAATTTCTACTCTACATCAAAGACACGCGTTGTCAGTTTTTCTAAATATGTTTTTTTATCTCTGCGTGAATTTGAAGCACCTTGTTGACAGATTCCTGAAGTATTACATTACTAGGTTCAACACGTAAGATAGAGCTAGCCACAAGGTTAAGCTTTTCCTCCTGAATCTCGGCCATGGGTAGAGTGACCTAGAATATGGGAGAGTGTCCAAAGCGCCGCGCGAATGCATGGGAAGAGCGAGGACCTTTTTGTGTGAACCATGGTGTGAACTCCCGCGCCGCGGCGCTGCTGTACCGGACCCGTGGGCGTTCTCCGCTGCGGAAGCCGCGCCAAGGCGGCGGGCGTCTGCTACGAGCCTGATATTTTGGTTGCTATTAGCCAACATCGCCATAATTTGAGATATATTAAGTACCACGTCACCGCCAGGTAATACCGCAGTGACTCACCGCACAGAGCGTTTGCCGGTTGTGAATACAGGTATTTTGTCTATTGCCTTCTAGCTCACTTGGTCCGCGCTTACGCGACTGTTCGAGTAACGCATTCTGCGCGTGCTGCAGAAGAAAATAAGCTGGAGACCGCGATAATAAACAAGAGAACGCAGCAGATATGGCTAGCTCATGCTAACGCTTTTACACCCTATCGTTTCCTTTCTTTTCAAATCATGCATTCGATTTGCTTTAGAAGACTGCATCCCGCGCTCTGTTGTTTCTTTATTAAGGCGAAATCCTTAACTGGGCTCTTGGGAAGCGGCATGTGTCTGTTGGCCGATGCCGCGGTACCAAAAATAAGTACAAACCGCGTAACTCTCGCGGCTCGTTCACTTGGTATATATACCAAAGTATAGTGTGGAAAGGCACACATGTGTGACTAAGATGACTGATGAGTCATGGCATTAGTAACTTGACATACTTGCACTCATGTCACGATTAACGATAACAATATGACGTGTGGTCACTATAACGACGGCCAGAAATCCCTCTGATGCTGTGGGTGTGACGATAAAAACGTGTTGAATGCCAATCTTGATCTCAACATGTCAAACTTACCCATATATCATGAAACTGAGAGCACAGGTAAAGGGTAATAATAATAATGATAATTTCTGAGGTTTTACACCCCAAAATCACAATATGGCTATGAGAGACGCCGCAGTGGAAGGCTCCGTTAATTTCGACCACCTGGGGTTCTTTAACGTGCACCTAAATCTATGTACACGGGTGTTTTATGCATTTCGCCTCCACCTAAATGTAAGCCGCCGTGGCCGGGAATCGAACCTGCGTCCTCAAGCTTAGCAGTACAACTTAGCAAAGCCACTAAGCTATAAGCACGGCGTGTATAGGTAAAGGGTACGCGAGAAATATACGCGGCAAAAAACAAGACAAACCAAAATAAATGGAACGCTAACTGTGCAACATTGTATACGTATGCCTCATTTCATAATTACAAGCAAGCGTCAGAAAACGAACATGATGGATTACGTATGTGCAACTCGTCTTTCGCCTTCTTGTGTTGCAAGAGCGCAAACACTAGGCGAATTTTAACATGAAAGTAACTTTATGAATATTTATTGCGTATTCTCGCTGGTTCGTACAAAGCAAATATACTTGCTGATCAATAACTACGTACTTGTACTTGCGTAATGAAAGAGGCAACAAATCACCAGAACATAAACTTTTCATTTTTTTGCTGTTATTAATGGTAACTATTTTAGGGATATGTAAAATCAATAACGATATTTGTATAGTGCATCAAAGACAGTAAATTTCAAGACGATTTTCCACTCAATATAATGCAAGCACAAACATCGTCACGCGCCATGAATGCTTGTTAGTTTACGTAAAAAATCACACGTTACGCAATAACCATGATATAATGAGAAGTTGCATGTTGGTAATTTCAGAGAGGATTCACGGATTATTAAAACAAGGCTATTGTAGTAATAACTTTTACATAACAAATTAGTAAATGGCTAGGCCAGTAGTAGCTATCTATTCATTTCAATGTAGAAAAAATATATTTGTTTAGCTATATTGGCTGGATCTAATGGCTTTTCTTTCGAAAGTCTGAATTTGAAAAAAAAAAGCTTCGCTCACGGTGAACCTTAAGGTACACCATGCGCGAAGTTTGTATTGAAGAGATGGCGTACAGCAAGAATTGTTCGTGCACGCAATCTCTGAAGCGAAATAAGCCAACAATATTGCGGCGTTAGGGCCGTCTTTGCTCTTTCTCTTGCTTCCCTTACACCTTCTCCTCTGCCCTGTTCATAATAAAATATTGTCGTGGCTAAAAAATGTCCGAATAAATAAATATGCATATAGCTGTAAACCACTACTGGCCGTGAGCGAAAAGCGCGTAATGGTGAGCACGCACTGCACGCACGTAAGTATTTCACTTGACTGCGCGAATAATTTACTTTTTTCGTTACTCTTATTCTTGCAAACATGGTGCTATTGCCCGCGTACCCCTGCGAATAACGTTTCTTCTTTTTACGTTCTTTCCTTGCGCGGCCTCATTTATCGCGTTTCTACGCACGCACAGTTACCGTAATACCGTTCCCGAACTCTAGCACCAGAGCTGGGCCGCGCTGGTGAGTTTCATACGTTAGTTTTTGCATTATCTTGCTGCCCAAGCACAAAGAAACGCTCAAAGATGGGTAAGATCCATGCAGCACCACACTGTTGAAGTTAAATAGAGTTTAAGTGCTTTGCGTGGAAAATGAACGCAAAAAACTACAGCGCGTAGCAGACGACCCTCGCTTCCCGCGCGCTTCGCGAGCGCGAAAAGCCCATGGGTCCGGAGCAGCAGCGGCGCGGCGCGGCAGTTCAAAGAAAAAGGCCCTCACCGGAGCCGGCGCTTTGGACACTCTCCCATATTCCAGGTCACTCTAGCCATGGGTCCCGCGTTAGGCTCGACATCGCCGGCCAGAACACGCAGGCACCACAGATATGATACACAAGCTTTGTATTGTAAATGAGCCTTGCATTTTCTCACGAGTCCGATGCAACATTATATACTACATATTTTGTTATAGTCATAGAGGCATTGCGCAATCAAGGAGTTCAGGAGGCATACGAGAATATCTTGAGAAATATCTACAAAGATTCCACAGCTACATTGATTCTCCACAAGAAAGGAATAGAAAGTTACCTATCAAGAAAAGGGTCAGGCAAGGAGACACAACCTCTCCAATGATATCCAATGCATGCTTAGATCGAAGTATTCAAGCTCTTAAACTGGGAAGGCTTAGGAGTGAGTATCAACGACGAATATTTCAGCAACCTTCGGTTTACAGATGACATTGTCCTATTCAGCAACAATGGGGACGAATTACAACAAATGATTGAGGACCTTAACCGAGAAAATATAAGAGTGGGGTTGAAGATTAACATGCAGACGACAAAGATAATGTTCCATAGCCTGACAAGGGAACAAGCATTCAGGATCGCCAGTGAGCCTCTAGAGTCTGTAAAGAAGTATGTTTATCTAGGTCAATTACTCAGAGGGGACCCTGATCATGATAAGTAAATTTACAGAAGAATAAAATTGGGTTGGAGTGCATATGGCAGGCATTGCCAAATCCTGACTGGGAGCTTACCACTGTCGTTGAAAAGAAAAGTGTACAATCATTGCATTCTACCGGTGCTAACATATGGGGCAGAAACTTGGAGGTTAACAAAGAAGCTCGAGACCAAGTTAAGGACCGCCCAAAGAGCGATGGAACGAAAAATGTTAGACCTAACGTTAAGAGACAGGAAGAGAGCGGTGTGGATCAGAGAGCAAACGGGGATAGCCGATATTCTAGCTGACATTAAGAGAAAGAAATGGAGCTGGGAAGGCCATGTATTGTGTAGAGTAGCTGTAGGGTAACAGAATGGTTGCCAAGAGAAGGAAAACGCAGTCGAGGACGGCAGAAAACTAGGTGGGGTGATTAGGTTAGGAAATTTGGCGGAGCAAGTTGGAATCAGCTAGCGCAAGATAGATGTAATCGGAGATTGTAGGGAGAGGCCTTCGTCCTGCAGTGGACATAAATGTAGGCTACTGCTGCTGCTGCTGATGATGATGTTTTTGTTATGATCTAGCCAATTAAGGAAGCCAAATTTAACGTGTGGTTTTACTGACTGAAAATCATCAAAGAAAGCTTCTGTTCATTTCGGGTAGGGTCACTTCGGGTTATGACTGGGACTTGGTTTGGACTGAGGTTTTGGTTGGCACACCAAAATGTAGCCCATCTTCTGTGCACCCTTTGTTTAAACAACCCTATCTGCTGTTTAATT
Source organism: Dermacentor silvarum (assembly GCF_013339745.2). Taxonomy (NCBI): domain Eukaryota; kingdom Metazoa; phylum Arthropoda; class Arachnida; order Ixodida; family Ixodidae; genus Dermacentor; species Dermacentor silvarum. Next base: position 18,744,289 of record NC_051157.2, read on the forward strand.
TTCGGTGGGCTATCTCGCGGCATTTTAGGGTATGCGCAGTAGCACTTTCGGGAACTGTGCGCAGCACGTGCTAGGGAACGTATCGGCTACGCTAAAATCTCCACTAAGAATCCGAGGACCATGCCGTTGAGGAAGCAGTAACAAGTGTTACTACTGCTCCCTCGTCGGAATGGCCACTAGTACAGAATGTGAAGTTTGTACTTATATATGTATATACATAATCGTAACGAAATAGAATGTGCGCACAATTAGTGCGACGGCACGGCTCCTTCTGACGTCCGCGCGCCCGTCTTTCGCAATGCGTTACACGTATGCGCAACTATCGGTGCATGCATATTTATATGTACGTGTATTGCATATATACATTATTCCTTCCGTCCCCGCTTCTTTTCCCGGTATACTCCCGTTAAACAGTGCTAGCAACTGCGTCATTGGTTTCTACGCTGCACAGCCCGCCCAGACGGGTCACGTGATGAATGCGGCTCCGCTCTCGACCACGAGCAGCCACGTGTATATTCTGGCGAACGTATAACATATAGCCTAAGATGATCGCACCGCTTCTCCAGGCGAATCATTTTAATTAAGGAGCACTTTTTGTGTGCGAGAGCCGACAGGCGCCGCGAGCGCTATCGAGCCGATGTGCGCGCTTGACGCAAGTCCTTGCGTCAAATGTGCGACGGGTGCCAAAGTGAGGCGTTAAGTTGCCCTGTTTCTATTTTTTTTCCCTCGACGATGTCAAAACGCTGTGTTCCTCTTAATCGCACATAAGCTGCATTGGGGCGTCTTTAAATTATTCCGGTCGAGTGAGCAGATAGTACGTGTGCCGGCCACGGAGTAAGATGTGCGGAAGTACCGCGACTCTTCTTTCTTCTTTCTGGAGTTTTACGTGCCAAAACCGGTTCTGATTATGAGTCACGCCGTATAGTGGAGGGCTCCGGATTAATTTTGACCACCTGGGGTTAACGTCTTAACGTGCACTACAACGCAAGCACACGGGCGTCTTTTGCATTTCGCCTCCATCGAAATGAGGCCGCCGCGACCGGGATTCGATCCCGCTGCCTCGTGCTCAGCAGCGCAACGCCTTAGCTGACTGAGCCACCCCGGCGGGTGAGAACCGCGACTCGCCTGACAAAACGTGCAGTGCAACTAACACTGCGACAGTGCAACTAATGTCGCAGCGCCAATGCACTCTCGAAACTCTGATATATGAGCACGGGGCCTATCGCGCTTTATTTATTTATTTATTTATTTATTTATTTATTTATTTATTTATTTATTTATTTATTTATTTATTTATTTATTTATTTATTTATTGCAGCTGCAGATTACGAACTTAGTACACTTCGATCACGCACGTTATTTAATAATTACTGGATTCAACGTCCCGAAACTGCCCAGTTGGATATGACAGACAGATAGATGGAGGGCTACAGTTCAATATTGACCACTGGAGGTTATTTAATTACGAGCGGGTTGTTTTTTTTTTTTTTTTTTTGTTTCACTGTACTTCTACCGTAATACGGTCGTATGGAATGAAACCAACGGAGCTTGCACTTACGTATCAGCGACCCGCCGTGGTTGCTCAGTGGCTATGGTGTTGGGCTGCTGAGCACGCGGTCGCGGGATCGAATCCCGGCCACGGCGACCGCATTTCGATGGGGGCGACATGCGAAAACACCTGTGTACTATTCAGGTGCACGTTAAAGAACCCCAGGTGTTCGAAATTATTCCGGAGTCCCCCACTACGGCGTGCCTCCTAATCAGATCGTGGTTTTGGCACGTAAAAACCCATAATTTATTTTTTATACGTATCAGATGCCGTAGCGACTGAGCAGTGCGACGGATGCGTTTCACGCGATATGGTCGCCGCGGGTTTCGCGATGTCGGCCCGGTCCGACTGGCCCACGGACAGTGTCCGAACTAGCGCGCAATTTTTGTTATACACACGTCTGTGCATACGTAGGCTTTCTTGAAGAAACGAAAATCTCGCCAAATAATTCGACATGTTAAAATAATATTGTCGACACAATCATCAATACTTATTCAGACACGTGCACCGCCGTTTTATATACACTTGCAGTTCATATACAGGGTGACGGTGACAAGAACTTTATTTGGTCCTGAGAAACTGTGGCCCGAGGGAGCCGAAGCTCAGGTCAAGTCGGTGTCTCAGATAATTAGATTTAGCCAAGCTGTTCGACGAACAGAAAGATTAAAACAACACGGTGCAAGATACAATTTTAAGACCAGTCAGACTTAAACTCGTGCCTTGCACCGTGTGCTTTTTTAAATATTTTTATTTCGTTGGAGACCTTGACTAAATAAAGTTAGTATATATATATATATATATATATATATATATATATATATATATATATAGAGAGAGAGAGAGAGAGAGAGAGAGAGAAAGCGAGAGAGAGCGAGAGTGTCCATGTTTCCAGAAGTTCGTTTTTGCACGTTCACAGTTCATTGTGTGTTATATATTGTGGTGTATATATGGCGCATTGGTGGTGGTCTCTGTGTTGTTGTTTTTTTATTATTTGCTGTTTTCAAAAGAATTATCGTAATTACTGTCTTTATTTATCACCACAAGGAAACCGATAAGCGCCTCCGCGCCTTATATATACATATTCGACGTAATTCAGTGCGGCAGCTATAAATGAAAAACGGCAACTTTTCCAAGCGAGGCATGACGGCACAACGACCTTGATCTCGACGATACATTACAAAAGTGCTCATTTGCAAATCAGATAGCCTAATTAAGAACGAAGCGGACGTAGCCGCGCAAAAGAAGTAAAGCCTGCTTTCAAAACCGGCAGATCCCGAAAGATGATTGCAAAATGGGTTCCGAATAATGGAAATCTGCTGTTTGACGTGCCAGAACCACGATTTGATTATGAGGCACTCCGTAGTGGGGGACTCCGGATTAATTTTGACCTCCAGGGGATCTTTAACATGGCCCCAGTGCACGGGACACGGGCGTTTTTTGCATTTCGCCCCCATCGAAGAGCGGCCGCCGCGGCCGGGATTCGATCCCGCGACCTCGATCGTGCCATAGTCCCTTAATAGCTATGATCGTGCTTAGCAGCGCAACACCATAGCCACTAAGCCACCGCGGCGGGTATGGGTTCCAAATAAATTCGTAACAAAGAACGAATGAATAAATTTGGCGTTAGCATTTAATTGCGTACGAAACACTTCTATGCGAGTTCTAAGTGATGCCAATTTTTGGCCTCTACATATTCTCAATGCAAACAGCTTGCAGCACGTGACTATGCTACCCACACGCTATAATGAGGTAGCGACGTTTCTTGCATACACTATACTACATATAGTGATTTCAATACATGCAAATTGCAGACTAGATGATAATAATTAATGTGAGGTGGTGGGCGGTGATGACGATGATGAAATTTAAGAGAACCAACCTGACTTTCGAGAATATCAGCAGCCTCATTAATTATATACAACGTTCTACAAAGCGGTCACCGTCCATCTTCTCTAGAACATGGTCTGTATGAAGGGGGGGGGGGGGGAAAGCACACCGCTATTATAGAAGCGGGCACGCTATTAGCCGGGCGCTCATCTGTATTAGCTAATATTCCCGACGATATCTCGGTAAGCGTTGGCAAAAGAGTGACGGACGGTTTCCTGCTTCTGCGTCTCGTCGAGCGTTATTTGATCAGAGCGCGAAACATGCGTCGGCGGACGGAAAAACCAAACATTTACTCATCCATTTCAGTAAACCTCTTCTCTGCAGGGCTGGCGCGATCGCGTGACAACGCTGATGACTCTCGCGTGACATTACTGAGCGCACCTATGACGCAGAAATACGATCTGGGCCGGTAATTTGCAGCGATGCCTTTCCGGTAATAATGCCTTTTCGCGCTTATCGCGCTTTGTCAGTGGTTAGGGCGACGGTCCGCTCGCGTTATCAACGGGATCAGCCGGCCGTGAGCGGTGGATGATAAGACTATAGTATAGAATAAGTCATAAGGCATCGCTACAAAATCGCGGCCCTGCTTCGGACGCACGTCGGTGTCCCAGTAGTGGGTCTCCTTTAATAACCGATGTGCGAACGCGAAAATCGAGCAGGGAGGAGCTATAGATGGCGTCTCGGAGAGCGAACCACTCTGTCCACCCCTTGTGCTGTACTGATGGCGCAGTCAGAGCGCGCAGTGCGTTATTCGATTATGAGTATACTATGGAAATTGTACGCGCCGTCGTATGTTTGTGGCTGCGTTAGCACTGTATCTGTACTTGTGGCGTTTTTTTTCCCCCCTCATTATTACACAGCATTTATTCTGCATGCGGTCTATATGAAAGGGAAAAATCGTCGTCCACCCGAATGTAGGACGAAGCTACAAAGGAAACCCGTACGGGTTTCCTGTGGATGACCATTTTTTCCTTTCCTCCACACTTCTCCACCTGGCGGGATTCCGCAGAACTGATTTGCCATGCGGTCTCTCTCTCTCTCTCTCTCTCTCTCTCTCTCTCTCTCTCTATATATATATATATATATATATATATATCATCATCATCAGCCTATATTTATGTCCACTGCAGGACGAAGGCCTCTCCCTGCGATCTCCAATTACCCCTGTCTTGCGCTAGCGTATTCCAACTATATATATATATATATATATATATATATATATATATATATATATATATATATATATATTATATATATATAATTCTGGAAATTCATTTCAAGTGGATGCGTCCTGCAAACTCACCGGCTGCAATTCGTAAATTGCAATGTACGTGTCATAAAGTAATTAACTAAGAAGTTCATTAGTCAATTTTTGTTAATTAGTTGAATATGTGTTTCGATTTCTCGCGCTACCAATGTCCGCCTCTTCGAATAACCCAGCTCAACGATAAGAATTATGTTACCTGCCACAGGCGATTTTTACAAATTCCGTAAAACTTAGAAATGAACACCCGGTATATAAACGTCGTGCAGAGCATTCCGGATTAATTTTGACCGTCTACTTAACACACGCCTCAGTCTAACCAGGCGGGATTAATTTCCTCTTCTTTTGAAATTGCGCCTGCATTTGAAAATTTCGTCGCAGAGGAATCGAACCCACGAGCTTGGGCTCAGCTCCAGACGTCCATATATCCACTTCATTGGCAAGTTAAGTAAAGGTTGGCCAACATTGGTTGTTGGTGTTGTTGTACGTGCTACCAGATATCGAAATAATAGTTGCGCTATTGCTACACCTGATTTATTTAACGGCACTGAATGGGCAGCTCTTCCGGTATACGAGCATTTTACAGTACGAGACAGTTCCTATATATAGTATAATCAAGATGCAGACCAAACTTGAAAAAGGCTCCAGTAAGACAGTCAGCGATGCCTCGAATCGTCCTTCAGCTATCTCAGCGTTTTAATGCGACAAAGCTCCTACGAAGTGCATCGTGAACTATATACAGCTATACAGGACTCTTTTTCAACACCAAAAGCGGGTCCTCTCAGCCTAAACTGCATGCTAACTCGAACGCTACTGAGTTGCGGCTGTCTCCGGATATTGCAAGAGAGGCATCGAGTGAAGTGCAATACCTTTGCCCTGGGTTCTTTTTTTTTTTCTTCTTCTTTATTGTGTCATAGAAAGTACTGACATCATGCATGCAATTGACCATGATGAATTCATATATAGCTCACGCATTAGCATAACTCTGCGTCTTTCATCTTTAATTATTGTTCCTTGCATAAAACCTCCATAATATCCAACTGAATCTCAACAGAAGGTCTATTGAGGGCAGCGAAAAGTCAGCAGAAACACCACAACTCATACACCAACTTTGTAAGTGCCTGCGAGTCCTTCCATAGGTTCCCTCATTCTCAATCATTCACAGCACCTCAGTGCGCGAACTCCAAGTCTAGCATCTGGTGCGCCTGGTTATGCTTTGGATTTTCGCGTACATTAAGAACAAAAATATGCAGCAGCAGCAAGAACTTATTTCCAATGTCTCTATCTTGATTCCGAGTTGATCTTACCGATAGACGGATGAGCCGCCTCTCCATTATTTTTATACATTTTAAAACGAAACTTTATTATTCGGGCTCCCACACTCTTCTACCACTGCGTATGTGCCACTGTGACACAAGGAGTGTATAATAGTTATATGATAGTAGCCTGAAATGAATTTATGTCGCAGTTCTCTGCGCAGGCACCTCTCATCACCGTAATTCTGTCGACAAGCATCATATGCATCGCTTTCGTTCCCGTGACATATACCGCTGCGTTGACGTCTCACACTGTGCATCTTCTGATTAGGTTTTGGAATTCTGGCATAGCTTATGAGCGGCGTAGAGCATGAATACACGTTGCGCAGCATGAAAATAAACATAAATGTGTGCGCTGCATTTAGTTGTTCATAACACTTGCTTAACCGCTTCGCTTCGCACAGGATTACAGCATGTGCGTTGGATCTGCGGGTATTTCTAAAGCGAAGCTTTCTTTGGCGCTTCCTTCTATGCTTTCCCACTGCTTGAGCTGTTGCCGTCTGGCACAACGCTCCTAAATTCGGTCTGGCACGCCGCGTTGGGGGTGTGGTTGAGAACATGCATTATGTACATGACAGAGGCAGGAGACAGGGGTCTATGAGACCTATCCAACGAGAGCTTCCTCGGCGTTGCCACAATGGCCTCTGGAGCTCCCTGGCCGTTGCCACAATGCCCTTTGGGCGGTTGTAACTACGCGTAAAAGCATTGCAGAAGCTGCAGTACCCGTAAAATTACCCGTAAAAGCATTACCCGTAAAATCATTACCCGTAAAAGCATTGTATAAGCAGCAGCGCTTACCTTTGAATAAGAAGAAGACTAACATTTATTGAGGTAAAAGGGAATGGGTTTAGGAGCTAGATGGGTGGGGCCCCAAGTCCAGGGCTCCACTGGCTTCTGCCGCCATACCTTTGAATAAACTTTTTGTGCGCAAAACAAACACGGACGAAGAAAACGAGCAACACAAGGACGAGCGCTTTCTATGTTTTGCTCCTTTTATTCGTCCCTGTTTGTTTTGCGCACAAAAAGTTTGTTTAAAATGAATATCTTCCAACAAGGCCGACTCGCAGTTATGCTTACCTTTGGACTCGCGCGCAACAGCCCAGGGCAAATATAGATACGATGTTAGAGAGGAGGTAGTGGTAGGAGGCAGAATAGATAAAGCCAACGCCATCACGAAACAGGTGAATGACAAGTTTGCCGCTCTTCGCTCGTGGCAGTTTGTATACAGGGTGTTTCAGCAAACACTTCAAACATTTGTTAAAGTTTGCCTGTGGCAGATAGCACAATTCTAGTTCATGAGCTGGTCTACTGGAAGAGGTGGACATTACTTGCACAAAAATTGAAATGCATAATCGCCTAATTAACGAAAAGTCACTAATTAAGTTTTAAACTAATTACAGTACGGCCCATATTGCAATTTACAAATTCTAGCCGTGGAGTTCGCAAGGCGGATCCGCTTAGAACGAATTCTCAGAATGACACCAGTTAATTATATTAATTCCCGAACTTTGCGGAGAAATGCATTGTCGTTCGTTACTTTTGTGCTTCAATGCGTAAAACGACGCTTTGTTAAAAAGTTTGTAATTGGAACGCCAATGCATTTCTTCGCAAAGTTCGTAAATTAATATCTCGAAACTGGTGTCACCCTGAGAATTTGTTCCAAGTGGATTCGCCTAGAATTTGTATATTGCAATATGGGCCATAAGGTAATTAGTTAAAAACTTAATTAGTGAATTTTTGTTATATCATTTTTTTTGTGCAAGCAATGTCCGCCTCTTCGAGTAGACCAGCTCATGAATTAGAATTGTGCTACCTGCCACAGGCAAACTTTTAAAAAATTTGAAAGTGTTCGCTGAGACACCCGGTATACGGGAGGATCGCGAGAGAGCGATAATGCGCCGTCAGAAAGCAGGCCAAGTTTGGGGCCGAATGAAACGTTACTATAAGGCATGGCTAAAGTTGCGGATAAACTGGAAAAAATTTTAATTCAAGGTATACGGTACCGCACGTTCTTGCTATTTCTGAAAAATAAACACGATGCAAGTTTGTCCATGCGGACAACTGACACAAGCCAGCAAACCAACAATTAACTAAGCCCCGACGCGATGAGCCCTGTGAGGCAATGACAGTGCAGTAACCTTCTCGCAGGCTTCTAAAAACAACGCCCCGAGCGAATACGCCTCGCTGTGTGTTCTGTGCACTACGTAGACAAACGCAAGTAGTGTATACGCAAGGTGGCATTTAACATCACCTCACGAATGTCGTACGCCGTAACACCACCGCCAAATATCGTCAATAAATGCACACAGAACAGAAAGCTTCGCTTACATCAATTCCCGCAGTGCATGGGATCTGCATATATATATATATATATATATATATATATATATATATATATATATATATATATATATATATATATATATATAGGAGTAACTGGATTTTTCAATGGGCCAAGCGTATTTAGGAAAGTCAGAAGCACAAGGTCGGTCCACCGACCGAAACTGTTGGGAAAATATTAAACCTAAGATAACCGCGAAGTTGTGCTTCTGACTTTCCTATATATATATATATATATATATATATATATATATATATATATGCGCATTAACGGGGACGCATGCCTTTCTGCGCATTGAAGTGCGAAGCACATGTTCTTAAAGACCACCCGACCAGCCATACCAAACTATCGCCAACAAGCACGCATCCAACACCTTTCTGATAAGATGCAACAGTCCTGGCAGCCATCTTTTGCGCCGAGTGGCCGCTCGACGGCTCGGAACCTTGTTACGCACTTTTATACACAAGGAAGAAGATGGCTCTCGAATTGTGGAAAGTTCCCTGGAAGTCAGTTGGATGTATTGTGAGTACGACCAGTCATGTACGACGAATCGAATGATATACGTTTCTACGCACATGTGTTTCCCGCCATCGCAGCAGCGGCTCAACACACCGCTTGCATACGCAAGACGCGGCGCGGCCATCGTGCCCGCCGGAATAATACTCGACATCCCGATCACGTCTTCGCCGCCGCTGAGTATAGGTTTAACGGGGTACTGGAGACTCGTGTGCCTACACCGTATAGTGCGCGGACGGTGCAGGCATGCGAAAGAGAGACATGCTATCATGTCTTCCGTTACTTGAATACTCCATGTTAAAGGAGCGGGGAGCAGCCCCTCTTTTAACCTGGTGTAGCCGCCGTGGCTTAGTTGCTATGGGTAGCGCTGCTTAGCACGAGGTGCCGGGTTCGATTCCTGGCCGCATCGGCCGCATTTCGACGGGGGTGAAATGCAAAAAAAACGCTCATGTACTTAAATTCAGGTGCACGTTAAAGAACCCCGGGTGGTCGAAATTAATCCGGAGTCCTCTATACTACGGACGTGTCTCATAATGAAATCGTGGTTTTGGCTCGTAAAACTCTAGGATTAAAAAAAATTACTTGGTTTGATATCTTCTGAATAATTATAAGTATGAGTTTCGTGTATGGCGAAAGGCGAAACAAATCTATACATAACGCCAAATTAGTGCAAAGTTCCTGCACTACTGCGCAATCTCCACGAGCTGTATGCAACGGCGACGACACGACAATAAAGCAGAGATGAAAACGGCGATGACGACGACGGCAAGATGACGACACGACGACAGTGATGGCATAACGACGCAAGCCGCGGCGTAAAAAGACGGACGGACAGAGCAATCCCTCTCCCGAGCTGTTAACTGCTGTTCCAGTAATAACACCGAAAGGGTACGTGTTACAGGGCCACCTTGAATCCTAGTCATAACAAATAAAGAGCCTAGGCATTACAAGTAAAGTAACACCTGTAGGAAAAAAAAAAACACAAAAAAAACCACTCCAGCAGGTGGCCAAGCGGTGACTTCGAATCCTCTCGTGCGATTGCGTTAGCGCGTCACGAAGCGCGTCACGTTAGCGCGTTGGTCGCATGCACGAAGGCAGAAATTCGACTAATAAGACGTTCGGCCAGACAAACAACGCTGTTAAGCGTCCGGGAAATACGTGCGGGGTACTTTTCTCGCGGTGCAATGATTAGCCATTGCAAACGGGAAAATAATGGCGTCAGAAGAGGCCGCAGTTAGCAGAGGATTACTGTCAGACGTTGTGCTTACTCCTGAGCACGGAGTGCCACTAAGATTTTTTTTTTCCTTCGTCTATGACATTATGGCTAGGGCCATTGTTTAATGTGTACATTTTGCCGCCTCGCCTGCTATGACTGACTCAAAGGGCGGTAACGTCAACTCTGACTGACTGGCTGAAACAAAGGAATTACACTAACTACTGAATATAGCACCCTCCTACACCAAATTACTGGCGATCAATGTGTTACGTTAATGAATGTTAGGTAATTCGCGTAATCAGCGTTACGCATGAGTTCTCCTTTATGAGGGAAAACGCGACACGCTACTTTCGCCAAGTATTCATCAAGCTAGGGATCTGCAGAGTTATCAACGTACGAAGTAAACTTGCATCAGAATACGAGAAACAAAGAAAGAACCCCGAAGCTAACTGGAAAATCGCTATATGGGCGTTCTACAATAATTGACGACTACGCCAGTGCATTCATGCAGCACGAAGGAACTTTGCAGCCATGCAGTCGCGCAGGAACTAGTTCTCTACAGGCACAGTCCCTCCGTTCTACCTAATATCGTTCAGCTTTGTAGAAGCCGCCACCAAATCAGGAGCCTATATAGTCGCTGAATTCATATATAGCAGTCAGCGCTCAAGCATCGGAGGCGCCGGCCTACAGATCTGTACATGCTGCATACATACAACCTAGCAGGTTGACTCAGTCTCTGGATGCCACGACACTGCACGGCACTGGTGAAACAGGGCGTGTAGGACAGCAGCTGTGAGACTAGACATCATTTTGAAGCTATATGGGGGGGCAGGGGCAGGCAGGCAGGCCTCTGTACCTTTCGTGTCGTCTGCGAAGCCACAAGCCGGCCTGTAGAGACGGGTTTGAGAGTAGAGAGAGAGAGAGAGAAAGGAAACTAAAGAAACGAAAAGGTTGGAGAAAAAAAAGAAACGGAGAAAGGGAGGCAGCGATCGAAGCCGTTTGCTGCCGCAGCATCCAGAAGCAGCCTCTAGAAACCGGGAAGCCTCACGGAGCTCATCGCAGATGATACCGGATCGGACGGCAGCGATTTCTCCGGCACAGGCGGTGGTCGCTTCCAGATAACGCGGTCGAGGCCAGACACTGTACGCACATACACGCACGCACGCACGCACACTGTCGGCAAATGGCCGTGACTGGACTCGCTCGCTTTCATCGTCGTCCTCCTCCTCGCATTCCGTCTCGCTCTCTCACCCCCTTCTCTTCTTCAATCGACGCCGCACACACCAACCAACGTAACACTGCTCTCCCCCACCCCTTTGCCGACTTCTCCCTTTGACATTCACCAACCGAACGGCGAGCGACACTGCAAGTACACGGCGTCATTCAAATCACTATATAGAAGTCATGCAGCGGTACAACTGACGGTCGCACCGCAGTGTTTGAACAGACAACCAGAAACTACATAGTCGGACGCGCTGCATATTAATTAAAGTGAGCAAATTGAATAGAGTCTTAGCAATAGAGTCGTAGCTGGACTTGGTGCATATATTACAGCGCATATATTGGTGTATATTACGGTGCAGCGCTCGCGCCGTTCTCTTTCTTCGTCCGTGTTCCAGGTGGCGCTCCTATATATTTACTGAATATTTATCGAATAGAGTCTAATTCGTATGCCGGAAATTGTATCCGCAATATCATTACAATTACACATGGCGTACATGTCATATACATACAGGGTGTTTCATTTTAGCTGCACCAAATTTTTAAAAATTGCCTGTGGCAGATAGCACAATTATAATCCTTGATCTAAACTACTCGATGAGGCGGCCATTATTTCCACGAGAAATCTAAACGACTAATTTAATAATTAACATAATTACGCTAATCAACTTTTTCGTTAATAATTTTACCGCACATCTTTCAATCTACGAATTATAGCCGCTGAGTTCGCAAGGCGTATTCACTTAGAACGAACTCTCAGGACTTAACCAGTTTCGAGATATTAATTTTCAAATTGTCCGACGAAGTGCATGGGCGTTCCAGTTAACTTTGTGCTTCAATGCATAAAACAGCGTTTTCTTCAAAAAGTTAACTGGAACGCCCATGCATTTCGTCGGACAATTTGAAAATTAATATCTCGAAACTGGTTAAGTCCTGAGAATTCGTTCTAAGTGAATACGCCTTGCGAACTCAGCGGCTATAATTCGAAGGTTGAAAGATGTGCGGTAAAATAATTAACTATAAAGTTGATTAGCGTAATTATGTTAATTATTAAATAAGTCGTTTAGATTTCTCGTGGAAATAATGACCGCCTCAACGAGTAGTTTAAATGAAGGATTATAATTGCGCTATCTGCCACAAGCAATTTATAATTTGGTGCAGCTAAAATGAAACACCCTGTATAATGTAAAGTAAAAGGGTCGTAGCTTGCTGCACAAACTAGTTTAAAGAAAGGCTGAAGGGAGTATGGTTCATTTAGACGTTTATTTTCTGGACGTTTCGTACGGAGGGCCGGCCTTTACCAAGTGTGATAAACTTCGAGCAAATAAATATTTAGAATTTAACCATACGCCCTTCAAACACACACACACACACACATATATATATATATATATATATATATATATATGAACGAGATGGAAGGAAACCCAAGTACCCCGATTTTTATTATCCCCAATCATAAGAATTCATCAGACGATGACACCAAGGAAAACACGGGATAAATTATTTGTAGTGTTAACTGAAGTAAAGAAATGTTAAATAAATGGAAATGAAAGTGGTCGAAATAACTATTGGCGCCCCAGGTGAGATACGAACCAATGCAAAGGCGTGTGTTCGTATCCCACCTGCGGCCAGTTGTTTTTTCGTCCACTTCATTTCCATTTATTAATCATTTCTTCACTTGAACTAAAACTACAAATAATTGCTCCTATGCATTTTTGGTGTTATCATCTGTTGGCTTAAAATTTATTATTGCGAATATATATATATATATATATATATATATATATATATATGAGAGAGAGAGATAGACAAAAAAAGTTGCATAGAAAGGAAGGGAGGTTAACCAGAGGTAGTTCCGGTTGGCTACCCTGCACGGGGGGAAGGAGTAGGGGGATAAGAAGGGAAAGAGAGTGGAAGGGGGGATAGAGAGAAAGAAAGACGAGCACAAACATGCCGCGTACACTACAGTGCGGTATAGGGGGCGGCGTTCTTAAAGTCTATCGTGAAGGCCAGTAATGCGAGTAAGACCTTCAGACGACTATATTCATTTCTCATCACGACTAAATATGAAATGAGAAGAGAAACACAGGGGCTAAATTTTTGTTAATCATGACAATATATAATTTTTTTATATGAGCCCAATGTCATGCCATGTGAAGTTCACATAATTCAGGAAAGAAAAATAATAGTACGAAGTGTATCCATTGCTTGCATGCACGCAATTCACTACGAGCGGCCGCCAGCCTCGACGCACTCAGTTATTCAGGAAGACGGAGAAGTGGCTCACGTGGAAAAAAAGTGCGCGAGCGTTAAAGACGTCCGCTATAATTCAAGTAGCCTTAACACATGTAATGAAATAACTATGAATAACGGCACTGAGCATTCTTGGTGTTCTGTTGCATGTCCCAGAGCGCGCTTGTAGCTTGCGTGCGCGTCCACGCGTGTGTGTACGTGCGCCAGGCTCATTCTTTCTATCTATCCTTTTGTTTTTTAACCGGCGAGAGATATACTTGTTTCGTTCCATTCGTACGTATTTACGATGCTATTAAAAGGCTGGAATGTATACACGGAGGCGCGCTAATGAAAACGCTCACAGAAGTTCATTTCTCAGCCGCGCGAGAAATACTTTTTTTCTTTTCTTCTTGTTCATTTCATGTACCGTGAAGGACCCTGGGGGCATTGCATAGTACTGACATTGCATATAGTATAGCGAAATATCAGGTACTCAAATTAAAATTATGCATCCAAATGCACAGAAGTATATGCCGCGTCGTAAGTACATGGAAACAAATGAGTATGTATGAATTGAGCTAAAAACGTTCAACAGCACAAATACTTCTTCAGCTGTGGTTAGTGTAATTGTTATTGCCCGATAATTCTTTAAGTTTTCGATACATGTGTCATGGTCAGCTACACCACGTGACGTTTAAAGCTAACACGCCAAGAATGACCAGTCCGCCTTTGACAAAGATGGGTAGACGTATCGAAACATCGGCCAGCCTGTCGGAGGTTTATTCAACTTGTATTCCGTAGCCTATTTCCACCTGTAGGCCCCCATCTTGACTATTGTCAGATCAGTAATAGAAGCGACATATTTTGGAAGGGAATTCCGCTCTTTAAGGGTCAGGTTAAGAAAAGAAAGGTGCATTAGATCCATGCACGCAAATGGGAGGCTGAACCATGAAGTCTGAACCTTGAAGTCGTGATGAATGCGTGAAAATATAATGTACGCTGGTAGAATTAATTCGGTTGTATAGTTAGCAGGATTATAGTATAGGGTGTGTGACAAAATGTTAAGCTGGAAGCTTTCCTTCGAGTTTCTAGTGATGGCTAATCGATACTATTTTTAATGGTTAAAATTTTACTTGAACGCGAAAAAAAAAAAAAGAAAACAGCCGGGTGACGAATCTATAGCTACTTTATTTTGCAAAGCTTCCAATTTGTTTATTAAATATGATTATTAAGGGTTCCATATAAATGAAGCATATTCTAATTTTGATCGTATGGCAGTGGTATACGCAATTAGTTTGGTGTCTTTGTTGCACGACAGAGTGTACGACGAATGAAACCAAATATTCTATACGTGTAATTTGCATCTGGCACTCAGAGCACCAATGACTAAGTTTAATCAGGTCATTTTGCGATGCCAGGCAATCACTATAGTATCGGTTATCGAGCGATAGATAACACAGTCATATCGATGAATTTATGCTAATGCAAATATAATTAGTATATATTAAGAACAGCGTGAGCCCCAAGGCAGAGCCCTGGGAAACATCAAATTAACAGGTTCATATGCAAATTGCGTATTATTTATGACAATAGCTGGACGGGGTTTATACAAATTCGCGGCAGCGCATTGAACATATATATTTCTAAAATTTCTATATTGACAAGTTGCGTCTTATATATTAGTCTTTTATGTGGTAAGCGATCGAATGCCTTGGCGAAATTTATAAAAATGGGGCCAAATAATATATATGTCTGAGCAATCAGTTTTTATTGCTAGCGCGACGACAGCTTACAGACACCGATGACAGCATGTCGGAGTACAGCGGCAGGTGCAAAGTCTGTTGGGCGATGAAGCAAGGTTGTCGAGGTTTCGCAAGAGAGACTCCATCGCGCGCAAATGTACGACTGGGCGGCAACGCCGAAACCGCGCTCCGCTCTCAGATTATGGAGAGCGCACCGTAGGAGAGCGTATATAGCTGTACAAATACGGCGTCAACTCGAAGGCCGAAACACGTTGCCGTGGGACAGCCAATCTGAAAGGTATAAATGATCTCTCTTGGCCGTCCGCTCAGCTTCCTTTCTGAATCTTGACGAGCCTCGATGCGGGAAGACCAAGATACGGCGACGAAAGGATTTACACACGGAGGAAGATTTACAATAGAACGAATACGAGCGGCGACAATACGGCTAGCGTCTCTATACGTCTCTACTACCATACCATACTACGGCTCAACGAGTCTCGCCGTCCGACACGAGAGCCACTCTGCGGTGGCTGGGGCGACCAGCGCGACGGCTGAGGGTGGTGGGAGTGGTTGTCGCGCAGCGCATCACCGCCAGCGGCACAGAAACAAGCCGGAGAGCAATTCCTCTAATTGGCCCGAGCGCAGGGCTCACACTAAACCAGTGCTGCTCGTACTGCCAACGTATCAGTAAAACCTGCGCTCTCTCTAGCATGGAGAAAAACAGATGCGCACGCGAGCGCGCCAAGCTAGTGCCCGACTCCGCTCTTCGCGAGAGCGGCGACACGCCTGACGGAAACGTAACCCCGCAAGCGAGCTTTGCTGCGCTACCGCCGCACGACATGGAGCGAGGCGGCAACGCTCGGGCGTTTTCTCAGCGCTTTCGCTCCAAGACGAGCGCACCAAGCAGGTGCGTGGTGTGTGCCTCGAGCGGATTAGAATTCAACTCAGTTTTTGCTGACGGGGATACGAGGCGGTTCGCATAATTAACCCCACGCGCTCGATCAGGTCGCCTACTTGCGGCGAGTACTAAAGAGGCTGGCTCTAGGCCCAACTTATGCGGTTTCGTATACTGGAGTTCAGGAGGAATCGCGTGTCAATTGTGCTACATACTGTAATTATATATACCCGGTACACATACTATAGTTTAAAAGCATGGTTCCCACTACCTTGTTACAGGTAAGAACATATCACATGCCGTTTACACTCATTCCGTACAGGTCCGACTGAGGCTGAAGAACAGCGGCTATGAAATGCACGAAATGTGATCACGCTCAAGCTGCTGAAGTTTCCCGGCCAAATACGAAGCAAGGAAACGAAATGAAGTGATCGTGCGGTTAGTTGGCTAGGCTTAGCGCCCTCAATTCACCGTCCGAGTGCGGATATATTCGGCATCGCAGGAGAGTGTCTGCCCAGCTCTGGAGCTGAGCCGCATGGGCCGGAGTTCTCGTCCAATGCAGCTTCGTCTGCAGCTCAAAGCTTGCGCCCGGACACTGTCTCAGGGTCGCCGACTGACCGCATACGCATTCTCCAGTCACTCGCGTGCGGATAACAAACGCCGAAGAACGAAAAAACGTGCGTCCCGCCGGACGAGTCCGCCTCTCATCCGGCATCACTCCCTGTGACAGCGAAAGCAGGAGAGCCGGCGTTTTTGCACGGACTGGTTGTTCCGGCTCCGCGGGTTCCCCGCCCGTTTCGGCATGATTCCGATCGGACAAAAGAAAGGGTTCAGAGACGTACTCACCGTCCACTTAGCCGCTCTGGGACACTTCCATTTCGATCCTCTTTACCCGCGCCGATATTGCACCGAGAGATGAAGTTAAAAAAAAATTCAGCAAAGAGATGCACACAGAGAAACTTGCAGGTTGCCGTTGTCGCCGTCTACGGGCGGTAGTGGGCCGGACGTAATGCCCCCCACGTGACCGCCGCAGACCAATGTGCATGCGCATTGTAAGGTAGGAAACTCGCGCCATCTGCTAACCTCATGCCGAAGCTGAGCGCGTTTGTATTTTGGTTTTTAGAAACGAGATGGCGCCACGCAAGCAATTGTTTTCTTCTTCTTTGTGACGCGGGTAATTTGAATCATTCGGGGATAAAATTCAGCGGAGATTTAGCGCGAATTGCGAGAAATGCGTTAGCATCAGGTCGCACCTCTTTGAGGTTCCGGATCCTTTACTTAAGCTTTACTTAAGCCCAAGTAGCTTAAGCCCATTTGCGTTGTGGAAACAGGTCCTTTTCTCTTCTCCCTTATTGGCCAGCAGTATCCTCCATTTGCAATGATCAGTCGAGGCTGGGAACCCTAGAGTAAAAAAAAATAAGATATTCCTATACTTGTACCAGTTTTTCCGTTGCCTCAAGCAACGCCTATCTGAGTAAACGCCCGTGTCACGTTGTTTCCAGCGTGGGACGCGGGGCGGCGCCAGTGACGCATCCCTTGTAAAGCCCCTTGAAGGGGCTTTAATCCCTTGTGGCGCATGAAGGACGGAGATGTGAGAATACCTTTGGCTAAAAAAATGATAAACGCAAGCCTGCAAATAAATATTGTCATGCTCGTAAATATCGTAGTCACCGTCACCGCGTGGCAACTGCACTCCATGGGCTCAAGTGTTTCATATGTTCACCATTTGCGGGACGAACTTGGCCACCAGAGCGGGTTCTCTCATGAACAAACCCAACAGCTTGAGGACTTAACCATTGTGTTAGCCGAGTTCATCGTCGCTTGAAAATTTTGCATTTATCTCACTAACAAACGCCTAAAGTATATTTAGTAGACTATTGGCGATACAATCATCCAGGAGTCATAGTAAATATTTCCATAACGTACTGGTTCGTACAACACGAAAACCATGTATCTTGAGGCTCGAGCGACGTTCTAAGAGCTTGGTTAGACGGCGAAAATTTTCTCGGTTTCCATAACTGCTCGCCTCCTTCGGAGCTCAGTGTGGTGGGCATTCCCGCTCGCGTCGAAATTGTCCTCAATATCCACCGCAACGCGCTCGACATTCGATCTTTGCCTCGCTGCACGTGTTTCATAAAGGATAACACTTTGTTTCACTCGTCGAGGTGGCTTAGAGGCTATGGTGTTGCATTGTTAAGCACCAGGTCGCGCGATCAAATCCCGGCCGCGGCGGCCGCATGTCGATGGGGGCGAAATACAAAAACGCCAGTGTCCCGTGCATTGGGGGTACGTTAAAGATCTTGGGGGTACGTTAAAGGTGGTCAAAAATTATTCCGGAGTCCCCCACTACAGCGTGTCTCATAATTTCTTTTCCGCTTGGTTTGCCACGCGGCATAAGATCATAATGAGGTTAAATACAAGCGTGCAGACCCGTTTCATACACATACTGCAAAAGCGACTTATAAAATTCGTTGTCCATAATCCATCTATCATAGTCTTCTACTTGATCACTCTTCAACTTCACACTTTTAAGAACACTTTCTGGAGTTGTCTTTGCCCCAGGACACGTCCAAAGTAGATAGTGGGCATCCGCTGCAGACGCAGGGGCAGAGCACTTCGGACACTGGGCAATGTCTTCGTAAGGTTGACCCCAAGCACAAGTGACGGCTGGCGTAAGGGCCGCCCCGGCCCAAAGTTTCTGGAGAGAGAGACTTCTTACACCCGAGAAAGACTGTGGGGAAGGGAGCAGACACGCAGGGTGACAAGGGCACACGTGTCACGCCGGAGGATGGATGTTTGGGCAATGAAAACACAGCGGGGTTCAGAGGGAAGGTAAAGAGGAGGAGTTATGGGTGTCGAGAAAGAGTGAGCAAGGCGATCCACAAGGTGATTGTTGTGGCACGGCCGCTCGATGAAAAACACACCGTGTGTTTTTCATCGAGCGGCCGTGGTTGTGGTCACGACCATGTTCCTGCACCCAGTGGACAGTAACGTTCACACGTGTAGAATTTTGAATTTTGTGTATCTGCTCATTAATACGCAGTGTTTTCGTTACTTGTTTGAGATGCTTAACTGCGCCGAGGCTGCAGTATAGATGTGGGCTTCGTTGATGCTAGGCAAGTTGACAAGCCGGGTTTCTATCGCATCGCGTATAGCCTGCAGCTCAAATAATAAGGGTTCTGAAAATTATGTTGCATAGCTGCGAGTGGCTTGGATCTCTGGGTGTGTCGGACTTGAGAAGACTGTTTGTTCTCCTTTTGAGTTAACCGCCGCGTCCGTGTATATCATGCAGCGTCCCGTAGGTACAGTAGTTTCAGTGGTTGCAATTGGTTTAACTCGTCGGCGGGTCTTTGCAGTCTTGTTATTGGTTAGGCATGTATACTTCCATGGTGGAAGATTGTCCAAGTTCGTAGTCATGGCACAATCGCCATAGAAATAGGAATGGAGCGCCTCGACTGTGGGTATGTGGCATTTTTTAGCTTTCTTGCTTGCTGTCGCTGCTCAACGAGCTCAGAAATGGTGTTAAGCTGTGAGTGCTCTTGTAGCGTTGGTATAGGTGTTAGACAAGGTAGGGCCGTAATTGATCTCATGGCACTTCTGTTGATAACCTCAAGTTTGTCCCACTGTTGAGCAGTCAATCTCAGAAACTGCGCTTGACATATGATGCGAGGCTTCAGGACGGAGCGCACGAGGCAACGCTCCAGCCTCCACGTCAGTGCGAGCCCCACCACTCCGTGGCGCAATTCTGCGAATCAGGTGAACTGTTTCCGCTGATGTCTTGCTTATCTTCTTGGTCCACTTCACGCTAGACCCCGACTGGTGAACTTCCAGGCCAAGAAGCCGCAGCTCTTCAGTCTCAGGAATCAGCGATGAGCCAATCTTGAGATGGAAGTCGCTATCGTAAACTGACTTTCGGCCCGGTTTGTTGGCAGCGTGTACGTAGCGAGATTTTTGTGTCAATATCTGGAGCCCAGTGGACTGTACGTACTCGTGTAACACATCAAGACCTTTCTGCAGTTCTTTACATTGTATCTCATAATCAAATCGTGGTTTTGGCATGTTAGACCCCAGAATTCATTAAACACTTTCTTTATTTGGAGTTGACGATAGTTAAAAAACAATGAAAACAAAAAGAAGCAAATGCAACAAACGTGAGCCAGTTTGAACACTTGCAACGTACACATTGTCCACTGTTTGTGTGCATAATGCCATCGCGTTTTGGAGTGATACTAGTTTCCGAGTCTCATCAGATCTCAATAGCGGTCCCAACGAGGTCAAATAAATATGGACTCGAGTCTTTGTATAGTAATATGCCAGAAAGTCCAACAATATCCGGGACCTTGGTGTTTCTCCTTACCTCCACGTCCTTGATGATTTGAAACCCAACTTGGCACCAGCAAAAGTGAAGTGCTTTCGGCACGCGCGCCCAAGTGTAGATGGCGCTCTTGCTCCCATGGCACGCGGCGAGGACAATGAGCTCTTTATGAGCGCGAGGCAGGTGCGTGAGTACTATTTATTGAACATAAAGCATGTATTTACATAATATGTACAGTGATGGTGCACTCAACGAATAACACAAAGTCTTGCTCTCTTCCGTTCGCACACGCGTGCACTCGTACCTCCACGACGGACACTGCCTTAGCGTCGCAACCAAATGAGGGGGAAGCCACACACGTATACGCTGCTTTGTGAAATCCAGAAATATGCAATATGTACATCTGCGCGCTGCTTTGAGAAGGCAGCGTCTGACTGCAACACACGCAAAAGTGAAAGGGCCGAACTTTCGTAGTAAATTAGCATTCACCGTTCAAGGCACGCAGAATCGTCCTGCCAAAGGGGTATTAAAACGCCCTAGTATTCACTGTTACTAAAATACTGTTCTCAACGCGGCCCCCGACTCGTACTTTGGTCCCGCATTTATTAGACGATGTAAACAGAGCCGAGACGTACTAGCGTATTCGGCTATCAGAATACCAAAAGACGCAGACGCAAACAGCAGCAATGTTTGCCAACAGGGTGTGACATCGTTTTATGAGGAACGCGTGTGAAAATCTTCAGTGCAACGGCCAGCCATATTCCACTTAGCTGTTGGTGGAAACATGTCGGCAACAAAGTACAGACGAACGCCTCTACAGCGAAATGACCTTTATAACGAAGGAATAATTCTGTCCCGGTTCTAAGGTTAGTGTTGCGGTGCCAGACTTTTACAACGAAGTGACCTGTATAACGAATGGTTTCGGAGGCCCCAAGCACTTCGTTATAAAGGCGTTCGACTGTGATCATCATGAAGTCTTTTTATATTTTCTTTTTCGAAGAAGTGTGGTGCTATTTAAAACGCTTCTAGCGTGCAATGAAGTTGATCACAGCGTCACGATATGGCGCCAGCAGCGCCGCTGTTCCCGAAGACGTGTGCCGATATTCCGTTTTACATGCGCGCTATGGTACGACTACGCGACACACTAAAGCTCTCTGTCGACTCCATGAAGTCAAAAAGTCAAATTGGTGCGCGATTATCGTTTTCTGAGCTCTGAAAAATATTCTTTGTCAAGCTGTGCATGTGCGGATAAAGTGTCGGAGCTTTCTCACGCCAATGCACAAGGTATAAAATGGGGGAAATGGGGGCAAGAAACACGAGAAGGCCGTCGCAGTGATTCAGAAGGTATCGACGAGCTCTTGGACGTAGCTGCTGGCCGTGTAGACCATGTCGATCGGATCCAAGGAGATCATCTTGAGCACCCGCCAGGCTCCGAGAATGAGCAGCAGGCTGCTCACCTTGCTCACGACGTACAGCCTGCAGAAGGAAAAGGTCACAAAAGAGCCGAATGTGAGCATTGTGCTGAAAAAAGACGATGCGGAGCACTGGAGGTTTCAAGAAGTACTGCTCCTCACGGCTTGACTTGACTAAACTTGATTAAGTACTTCTTCTTTCTGGGGTATTACGTGCCAAAACCAGTTCTGATTATGAGGCACGCCGTAGTGGAGGGCTCCGGATTAATTTCGACCACCTGGGGTTCTTTAACGTGCACTACAACGCAAGCACACGGGCGTTTTTGCATTTCGCCTCCATCGAAATGCGGCCGCCGGGGCCGGGATTCGATCCCGCGACCTCGTGGTCAGCAGCGCAACGCCTTAGCTGACTAAGCCACCCCGGCGGGTAACTTGATTAAGTAACATCGTTGTATAGCGATGAAGGCAATTAGAGTTCTTCGTGAAAATGGATGCACGCGGTTACTGTCGAGGTCTTGGTTGAAAGTGATCGCCGATTATTTGCGGCCGCGTTAAACGTAGGTGCGACCCGCCGTGGTTGCGTAGTGGCTTTGGTGTTGGGCTGCTAAGCACGAGGTCGCGGAATCGAATCCTGGCCACGGCGGCCGCATTTCGATGGGGGTGAAATGCAAAAACGCTCGTGTACTTAGATTTAGGTGCAAGTTAACGAACCCCAGGTGGTTCAAATTAGTCCCTCACTAGGGCGTGTCTCATAATCAAATGGTGGTTTTGGCACGTAAAACCCCACAATTTAATTTAATACGTAGGTGTGGCCTAGCGTAACTAGAGCACGCAAATCTGGCAACTTGACCATGTCAGTTGATAAACCATATGATAAAACACCCTAATGGTGCAGTAGGACCTCGTTTTGCCAGATCTTGCCTCGAGAACGAGGTTTCAGCAATAAGGTGACCGGTTTTACGACTGCAATGTGGTGCCACCGTACCTAGTAAGCTACGTGAGACACGTCGCCATAGAAACGCGACGTTAGAACCGGTGAAGTGTCCAAGAAAGCATATCTTAAAGGCTCATAATCACCATTATGTAACACAGCATAACGTGATGAGATCATTCACGGGAAAGATTGGAATGGTGCAATTTTATTTCGTTGAAACGAGTGAAATGGCGTAGCAAAATAATGACCATCCGTGCGCTTGCAGATGTTTTAACGAGACGATGTGTATAGTCGACAGGCAGGCGACATGGTGCGGGCAGGCGCATTCGACTTCCTAGTGGCTCTGAGAACCTTCCAAAGTTCTCAGGTAAACTAACTGAGAAATACTTATACTAATCAAAGGCAATGTGCTCGCTGAGAGAAAGCCACCCTCGTATAGCTTGAGACGCTGCATTGTTATGTACTTGCAATATATATCCTGCATCAAATGCGCGCCACAATCAATTTCATGGAACCCCTTTATCGCAATGTAAATGGCTGAAGGCCTATAGTTATTCTGAAGCAAGTGAAGCGTCGTCGTCTGCGGCGCGCTTAGTCGCAAAAGACTGTGCCGATTATGCGCTGCAGACGCAATATGCTCTTGTAAATCTGCATGAAAAAAAAAAAAAAAGAAAATACTGTACCTTGCCAGCTGTCGCTTTCCCTCCTTGACGGTGGACAGGTCCTCCTTGAGCACGTATTCTCGGATGCCGAAGCAGTAGGACAGAAGGTACGGCTTCCACTCGATCGTCTTCACGTCGAAGTTGAACACCTGCCAGAACAAATCGCATTGTGACTGTCATGGGTTTGAAGCACATATTGGGCTCGGTCGTCAAGTTGGTTTGTGGACGAGATACTTTAATACGACAGAAAGCAGCAAGAAGCAAAAGAAATGTTACCAAAAGGAATCAGTGATGTTCAAAACGCTAAAGCTTGATGTGCGCGGCCTAATTGCTTTGTGCCGCTGAGGTGTGCACCTGATACATTTATCACTGCGAGGAGTCGATGGCTATAGTACAAGACCCGTGGTGGCCACCACCCAACAGGGAGCTTTAGAAATACCGTACCCAAGCCACTTTGCGTACGCAAAAGCTCAAGGACCTTTATGTTCTTTTGTGTTCTCCTTGCGTTCTTTTGTACGCCTGGTGGTTGGCGTCTGCCAGTGCTTTCGTGCTCTAATTTAAGACTTTCTAATATTTTCTCCTACTCTGCGTAGCCCCCCCCCCCCCCCTCCCTCTTACCACCATGGAGTGCCAAGTAACCCCAGTGCCCTGCTGCACCCCTAACGAAAACGGAGTATCGTGCTCTGCTCTCCCAACAGAAAAGTGCTGGCGTCGTCCCTATACCTATAAGCCTGTGATACAACTCAGGAAAATAAAAGGAAAAAAAAAAAAAGCGAAGCAATTCTGCTGAACAACACAACAGCACTGTGGCAGCAACCTTAACTTCTTTAGGCGTAATAACGAGAACTAGAACCAGACAATGTTGCACTTACGTCCTTGTCTGTGGCGTTGAGTTCACTGTAGAGGGCCCTGACGTTTTCGTTGTAGAAGTACCACTCATTGGTGCTGAAAAACTCCAGCATGTCGAGGTGGTTCTCGACCTTCTCGTATAGCCTCGACAGCCTGCGAAAAAAGGAGGAGCCATATGAGGATTACGCAATACTCAACAGTTAGAAAGTGTGCCGCCGATTGCCATCTTCGCGCGATCAACCGCTTGTGCTTGGGTGTTTTACACTGTATTTCCCGCGGTGCCTCAAAATGATGCATGTTTGCCTACGGTGAATAGCTTCAGTCATGGGTACATTAAGCGCAGCAATAGACAGAAACACAGTAATCGTCATCGGACAAGAGCTTAAGCGCCTGTCGTGTGGCAGTATCTCCGCAGTGTTGATAACATAACAAGAAAGTCGCTAAATTTGGCGAGTTTACAAGTTGCTATTGGAGCGTTATCTCCTTTTTTAGTGATATTGTTAGCGACGTAAATAGCCAATAAATTACTCGTCCTTTGGCTATGTTCATTGCCTCGCTCTTTTTCCCCCAAGTTGTATATATGCGCCTCCGTTTGTCAATTCTTCTAAAGACTGCCGAATAGCTTATTAGTGATCAAACCTGTTTTTCTATAGCAAAGCACACCCTTGAGATCTGACACAACTTTACAAAATCAAGTTGTTTCTTTCCATTTTCGTATGCCGATAGCCGCCGAAAGAGATAATTTAAAGTCATAGTTGAAAAAATAACAAGAAAGATGTCTTGGAGCAATTAAAACATAAAAAAGACAATTCCGAGCAAGCAATCGTATCATAATCACTAGGCTACGTTTTGCTAAAAATAGAACGTTATAAGGTACTCATGATGAACAGACCCTTTTCTTGATTCGCAAGTGCACTACTTATCTGCACTGCACGAGTTGCCCGACTAATGGCGGCAACGGTCACCGTTCAATTGAAGACGAAGTGCTAGCTACACATGCAGGGGCTTGTCTTTTGCGCATGGTTGCATCACAAGAGCCACGTCTACATTTTCCATGTCACAATACAACCAAAGTGTGCGTACACTCTGTTTACAAAAACGACACGTACACTCTGTTTACAAAAACGACTACGCCGCCATTAGTTGGGCAATCTGCCTCTCAGGAAAGCTAACTTTACAATTATGAAAAGTACCTATCTATTGCGGGCAGTAACAGGCAAATGTATTACGGCACGCAATTAACGCGGTATTGGTAACAGTTCTAGCGCAGCGCTACTTGTCCCGTTGCGCTAAAGACTGCTGCGCCACCTCGCGCCAACAAAAGGAAGTCCCAACTGCGCAAGCAAGAAAACTAACTTACATGGGCTTCTTTCCGATGGCCCACAGGGCCACGTCTCCAGCCTGTGCGAGGAGGTAGTGCTGGAAGAACATGCGGATCCTGTGCAACAGTTTGCTGTTGGTGTGGCGCGGCTGCGGGTAGCGGAAGGTCACTTTGGACGGGATCTTGTAGGGTATCTTCTGCACGCACTCCAGGAAGTAGTGCCATGTCAGCGGGTTGTCGGCGCCGGAGCTCATGTTGTACACGGTCATCTTCTGGCTCCTGCAACACAAGAATGGCACACGTCGCAACGGTACTACCGAGACCCTGTGCTCATAGCGAGGGATAGGTAATGATTGAAAGTTATGGCACAGCGTATAGGTCATTAACGTAGACGCGCATCCGCGAACAGCAGTGCGCGTGGCAACATTCCATTATGCTGTGACTGACCCCAACACTCTAGAAAGGTTCTTGCATTGGAACGCCTTCGTTATAATGAAAATTTGGTTAGTCGAATACGTTGAGTGGAAAAGAGAGTGAGGCAATGCAACGGCGAAAAGGCAATAGGAGGCGTTAGAAATAGGGAAACCAAAGTTAGGGGACGCTATCGGCGAGGCATACAAAGGAGTTTGGGTTTTTGGGTATGCAAAACCGCTTGGGGACGCCATGACTAAAACTCCATAATGACGACTTAACTTGTGGAGCTTACGCGAAGCAAACAAAGAAACGATACAATTGGCGCGACGTGCCGATTGCTAGACGAGCATTCTTACCGTCCAGAGCCTCTTTGCCACGCTGCTGCGATAACGCAGTTGGCAACCATGTCGACTGGAATGAAGTCGGTCACTTTGTTGATGTCTCCGTAGACAGATGTTAGTACACCCTTGGCCAGCTGCACACAACACGAGGCGACATTAGCTTCACGATGCCACCGTTAAAGTGTTGATCAGGCATGCAGTCATCGTGTATACGTGTACTCACAGCGATCAAAAGACCGGTGGGACCATTGTAGTTGTCTATCCACCCCTGCAGCAAAGAGAGTAATTGTGGATAATGAGAAAATATTCAGAGTTGAGTAAGTACAAAAACACTCTGCACTAACAAGCGAGAAATTGGCCAGATTTAACCCGTTCGAAAAGGTGCACAGATTCAAATACTGACGGCACACATTATTACGATATGAACGAAACGTTGGACTACCATGGCGAACCTATTGCCAATCTGTTGACAATTTAATATCATTATCTTTATCCCATATGGGACAAAGATAAGCGTTGGCATCCCGTCACAAAAGGTCCCGTTGCTGAACATACTCACCGCGAATGGTTCTTTGGCCGTGCCTGTGATGATGGAGGGTCTGACGATGACGGTGGGCAGCGAGGCAGCGTGCTCTTGGACCAGCATCTCGGCCACGGCCTTGGTGAATGTGTACGAGTTGGGGCGACCTTCGTACAGCTTCGGCTCCAGGGCTGCTAGCATCGAGTCATCCATCCACCTGCGGGAAGTCGAGGACACTCATCACACAGGTGGCTCTTGCTTGCGACCCTGTGACGCTCGTTAACGAAAATCACTGGCATATTTATATAAAAAAAAAGCCTTCCTCCCTCCCTTTTTTCCCCCACTATGGTAAGGTGGGGACAGTGCGGGTGGTGATAGTTAGTACTCCTCTGCAATGAGCATCGTGTAGAAAGAGCGATAACAGCGATCCGGATCCCAGAGCTAAGCTTTTCGTTCTTAAAAAGTATTTACCAATAGCCGGCTCCTTACATCGGACGAAGTGCCAGAGAGTTCCTTTTCTTATCGAGCAGTACGCTTAGCACAAAATTAGACAGACGTTAAAGCACCCCATAGGCGTTCTTTTACGACCCAGAAGCCCTTGCCGAAAAGACGGGAATGCCTGCTGACACTCCCGTTGCTAGCACTGCTTTGGCATATTGAATATACATATCAACTGGAGTTTTTTGTCCAAGCCGTCGTCGCTGGTGACACGTTGATGTGGCGTTTCGGATAGGGAAATTCCCTGGATGAGCTGAAGCCGACTGAAGCGATTGAAACGCGGCCAAGTCCATTGCGGCTGCGCGTGAACGCGGGAAACATACCTAAAGTTCCGCAGATGCAATCACATTTCGAATTTCCTACGGCACATAAACCACGCAAACGTTTATAATAGCACGGGAACGTTTTTTTATTAGCACTCCTGCGCTTTATATACCCTGCATTCAACAGTGCTCGACAAAGCTACGCAGCCACCGTACCAGGACTAGACGAGTGAATTAATCCGCAGGTTGAGAGTCGGGATAGTCTACTGGCCCTCTACGTCTTCCCCCCTTAGACCTATGAGCCATCCTGTTTTGAAATAAATGGTTTATTCATTTATTCGTATACCCGAGTTTCTGAATTATGACGCGTATTACAGTCATCCGTAGAATAAGATCGAATCGCTTGTGATCGCTCGATTGATTGATTGATGAAAGTTAACGTTCCCAAGCAGATAAGAGGCCATTAGAGAAGCCGCAGAGGAGAGCCCCGCATTAATTTTGACCACCCGGTATTCTTCAACACGCACCTAAAGCACGACCGTTCCTGGTCGAAAATCGAACCCACGACCTCATGACTGCTGCAGAGCGCCCGTAGGGTCCTGGAATGCGAGTCAGTTGCTTTGATTCGAATAAAGCAGCGTATACGGAGCCCAGAAAGTGCTAAACAAACCGCTGTGTACCCTGTGGTGCCGCGTTCAGTCCCGCAGCATTGAACGCGCACACTTGACTGGTGGTCGCGCGTCTGAAATATTGGGCCCGCAAATCGCCCGCCCAGGGTCCTACGACGGGGGCGCCGCGAATTCGTGGTGGAATCGTTTAATCAGATCGCGAGAAAAATTTGGGACACGGCCACTTTGTCGACCTCACTCGTGCAAGCACGAGGTAAGGAGGGCGCGAAAGGCGCACCAGTGCGAAGGTCGCATTCCGAGACCTCGAAAACGAAGGGGGGCCCCTGCACGGCTCTTTCCGCTCATCTCGTGCAAGGCTTCTCTACAGTCATTCTCGCGTGTGAACTGATACGCACTTCCGTTGGAACGTATACAAGCATACCTCTGCCACCCAAACGCCTGCCTGGTGTTAACTGAGCACGCGTATCACAACACATTGCAAGCGTACGCGAAGCTCTGTCGCCTGGTAAAAGAGGCAGTGACAGTGATATTGCGAAAACGGTATGCCAAGATTATGTAAGTGAAAGTTCTGAGACAGGAGACTCAAACCTTAGCGTAGACGCTGAGCACTGTCGGCTCGTTGGCTTCCAGAGTTCTGGAATTCTGTCGGATGCATCCAGCATGTTAGCAATTATCCACTGCACACGCTTTACACAAGTAGCTAAAAGGGTATGGCTGGTCACTGCAGTGATAGAATGTGTAAGTGCGACTGAACGAGGACGTAGGAAGAAACAGACGCGCAGAGACAGCGCTACATTCAACTATAAATTTTTATTTTCGCATGAACCGATAAATATATACCGAACAAGCGGAAACAAAAGAGACAGAAAATAACATTCAGTGGTGCATGTCGATGCAAGGTTCATGCGAATATATATATATATATATATATATATATATATATATATATATATATATATATATATAGTTGAAAGCGCTGACCTTATGTGTTCAGTCGCGCTTACACATTCTATCATGGATTCTAACCAACGAATCCGCCAACGTGCTTTAACCACGGCAGTGGCTCCGTGTCCCTCGGCGAAACTCAAGAGACACGAGCTGTCACGGCCAATGCGGCTGGTCTAGGCTGGTCAGGTCTGCATCTCCGGTAACCTGGCAATGCTCGCAAAGCTCTAGAAGAAAGCTTCCGGTGACTTACTCTGCGATGTTGAGCAGGTTCGACGGGCTGATTGGTGTAGGTGTGACTATTTCTCTGAGCTCCCTTTGATGGCAGTTGCAATATGTCGTCGACACGTGGACGTAGACCTGAAGGGCAGACAGAAAATATTGACACATTGCAGAACTGGACGTCACGTGAGAGTTTGAGTACTTTGAGGGAACTATTGCAAGGCGACCACCAGAAACTCGGCAGATACAAAATACTCATTTATTATTAAAAAAATTACATTGGAAGTCTTGGCAGCAAAGACCGACCTCCTCAAAGCGTTATTTGCTCTATGAATGAAAGGGTGATGGTAGCTCAAAATGAATCCTCACAGCAATTGAGCTGTACGCTACCACACTCCAAGTCATTGGAGTGTGGTATTTAACATAATTAAACAAAATTTAACAGAAAGTGGCAAGAAAGAAATAAAGAATTTGCTGCTTGGTACGGCAGTTCTATGCCTGTGAACGTTATTGTTACGCAAAGCTTAGATTCTTTCAGGATCACAAGTCTACGAAGCTTACTAGTTAGTGCATGGCAACTATAAGTGTGCACTGCAGGCACATGGTTATTGCGCACGAGTGAGTGTGCGACAGTGTTGGTCCTGCTGCACGCCGCTTAAAGCTGGGAATATAGTGGGCGACGGTAAGGCGCGTCTGTTACCTAGTGATCTATTTCAGGCGTAGAACCTTTATTTAGAAGAGATCGCGTTCTCACGTTTATCAGCCATCGCCGCGAAAGAGGTTAGACAGATACCGGCAGAGCCAAAAGTGTTCGAAGTATCCAAAGAATGCTAATCGCATTAAAATGCTTTCAACTAATGCCCGTTTGATTCACTGTAGAAGAACCGAAACTTGTGCAAAGCTGATATGTCAGCCATCTTGGAAACAAAGTGGCAGCAGACGATAGGAAGACAGGACAGGCACATACAGGCTTCGTTTAAACGTCCAACACCCTATTATGCGCTCACTCACAAACCAAGAAACGTACCGAGGGCGCAGTTATATTAATATAGTAACATGGACACTGTTTGCACAAGCACAGGTGAACTGCTGCATTTTAATAAATTTGCAGAAGTTTACTGTCACACTGTCATATACCGCCATCTCGCATAAACTGGCTATATCCGATAGACATCCGTGGCCTCTCTGATTAACCCATAGAGAAAACATGGCGACATTAGACAGTGTCCAGAATCACACATAGTAGTTACATATTCGCAATCTCTAGTGACGGGCTATAAGTCAAACATAGCTGAAAATCTCCTAACCGGTGCAAGATTTCGTATTCGTCCATTTTTCAACCAGTCAACATGATTAGTGGGCACACAAAGCTCTACGATAATTATGGCTTATGATGGCGGGGTAGCGGCTACAAAAGCGTCGAGGAAGCAGAATCATGCCATTTCAGCCTTCGAGTCAGTTCAAACGATGACCACATATGCCACTCGGTTTCCGTACCTTCAGGTTCTGTAGCTCGTAGCAAAGGTCGATGACACGCTTGGTCGCCCTCACGTTGGCGTTGACGGCAACCCTGCAAAGCCACAAGGACTTGAGCAAGCAACAAACACGTTCGATAGTTAGCGTAATGGATTTACATTTGGCTACAATAAACGAAATGGAACTGCATTGTGTTTTGATGCTGTCAACACACAGAACAACGCATTCGCATTGTTCAAGCGCTTCGGCCATTTGTGCATGGCGGCGCTTTAAACCGATTATTTCAAAGTCGACAGAAAGAACTCTCCCTATATCTCGACTGCATTTACGCCACGAGGAAATTCAACATGTTTTTTATCGTGACTTTCCTGCTCCGTAAACTTTTATGGCGAGCTGTACATGTAGATATATGTACTCCACAGCTTAATTCGCTAGTCTGCCTCGCCTTCCTCATACAATGCTGTGTTTCGCGCGGCGAAAGACCGGTTGCAAACTACTGTTCTGCTTTAAATTGTTTAATGAGAGCAGGCAGCTGTATTGCGCCACCTTGCCTAATGCTCTATGAATTTTACAGATAAAAAATAAAAACGAAA
Source organism: Dermacentor silvarum (assembly GCF_013339745.2). NCBI lineage: Eukaryota > Metazoa > Arthropoda > Arachnida > Ixodida > Ixodidae > Dermacentor > Dermacentor silvarum. Next base: position 18,775,865 of record NC_051157.2, read on the forward strand.
AGGAACTTTAAAAATTTGCAGAGGATAGGAAGCGACGAAGTAAATGGACATTGTTATTGACCTTACGCCAAGGGCCTCAGTCAATGTCGCTTCAACAATGACAACGCCGGCCAGTAGATTCAGGTATACGGGTACTAAATGTCGTGGCATATGGCTATGTAATATTCTAATGTGTTATATCGCAGGTAGAATGATACGGCTATATAATAGTTTTGAGTACAGGCACCCGGCGGTATACTATGGGCAATCTTTGATGGTAACTACAGCTGCCGTGCGGCAGCACCCTGGCAATCAGGCAGACCATGCAGGGGGGGCGTCGATATCGATCAGAGAGGCGGCATTCATAGAGGCTTCCAAGGGCGACCAGTTTAAGATCGGTAACCCGGTGGGCGTAGTACCGTGGCGTCTGCATGGCAAAGATCAGCGAAAGCGTACGGAACGCCGTTTGAGACGGCGGCCAGCCTGCTCTGGCCGGGTCATCCGGCTAGAGGTCAACGAGAACCACGCGTGGCCGAGACATCCCGCCGGCGGAAGGTCGACAAACCCGCGATGAGCGCAGGACGGCAGGCATGGCTACTGCCGGCGACTCGAAGGCAGGTGTCCGCGAAAGCGAAGTGACCTTGCCGCGTGCCGCGCATGTAAAGTTGAAGCAACTTGAATATGACCGCACTATATGCGGAGCAGTCCCAGCCTGCGCTAAATAGAGGAGAGAACCCGAAGGTCGCCGAGGAGAATAGCGGGTGAATCGGAGGCCGTGTGACTTCTTGGTAAGCTAGAAACGAAAGCCGCGCTATGGGTGGTTACCAAATAAGCTGTTTAGCGAATGTTGCATTTCTCGCCTTGTGATATACTTACAGAAGCAGTGCGATAAAGGAGACACAAATGCTCTCAATTTCTGATGTTTTCTGACGGTCGGTGACCACATGGAGTCTATGGACCACACGGGACTTGATGGTGGTCGAAGTGTGTTCCATCCGACTGAAGCTAAGCACCACGTTAAGTTTTTCGTCCATGACAGCGCTCGACGAGACTCCGAAAATACGTCGGAATTGCGCTTCGTGTGGTTGGCGCTTTTATGTTTGTTCAACTCCTCGCGGCTTTGCGAACGAACGTCATGTTAGCCTTAGCGCGAGAAAAATTGGTGTGGTTTAGCTTTGGTTAACCCTGGTCGATAGCGAAAGCTTCACTGCCCTGGCTAGGCCCATTGTCGAGGTGTGGCCGAAGTGTGGTTTCGCAATGATATACAGTCATGTTTGCAATGAATACAGTGTTTATTCATCATTTTTTATGCCTATGAAGATACTGCGGTGATCAGTGAAGTAGTGAGACTTGGTTGCAACTCGCAGCCGGGCCCAACTCTACTCGGGCAACGGCGGCAATGTCTCCTTTCAGGGCTCCGTAAAGGCCTAAATATAGTCCGACGTAGCGTGAACGCGCGCGCACGTTATATCACGTTGGCGAGAACAACAGCGGCTATAGTTCGATCGATGGTTCGACGTACTGGCGCCGCCAACGTAACCGGACGTGCGGCCAATGCGCTCCGACGCGCCCGGCGTCTGATGACGCTCGCCCGCGTGCCGATAACGTCGGACTATAAACGCGCCTTAATGCTCTCTTGTGGTTTGACCTCTAGCTCTCAAGGTGAAAACTGTTGAGTCGCCGACGGCTGCCCGAGGTAGCGTAATGAAGCTTTCGCTTCAAAAGGAAAAAGAAAGGCCTTGCGCGAGAACGGAATAGGACGCTCCAATTTTAACTATAAAACGTTCCTTTCAAGTCGCACACTGCACGCAACCATGCAATGCCACGTCCGGGATTCATTCCTCGCACTGCGCATCGCGCTTTCTCGGCGACGGGCAAGGGTGCGAGTGCTTGTGGTGCATTTATATAGTGACCGTCGTCACTCGCGTATGCCCCTAGCTTGGTGCGGAGCCCTCCCGTGCTCCAGTGAACGAGACCTTGATGGGGCGAGAGCAAGGCGGGGGAAGACCGGTCCAGCCGGTCAGTGGGCCGGCGAGGCCGCCGTTTCCATTATAGATCAGAGCACAATTCGCGAAACGAAAACACGAGTGAAAGACAATCGGTCGAGAGGCGTGGGGGAAACCGATTCTCACTGAGGAACAAAGTCGGGCAGCTATACGTCAGATGCACGCCGATCGCTGGTTACGAATACGTGCCATGCGGGTGGCGCATGCTCGCTTGCGCACGGATTACGCCGAGAACGACGGCCCGTGCCAAACCGCAGGCGCGGTAACGAGGCATCGACTGATGACATGACGCGTGCCATCGTTGGCGCGGGTCCACGGGTAAGCTCCTTTGTCAATGACGACCGCGGCGGCTGATAAGCGCGCGCGTCGTCGTCACGAAAAGTTTCCTCAATTAACTAGTCGCGTACACACGGAGACTGCATTAAGAAAAAATATAGACGCCCTTGCCCGCCTGCCTCTGCCAAACTATATATATATATATATATATATATATATATATATATATATATATATATATATACTATATATATATATATATATATATATACGTTTTTTTTCCTTCGAGGAGTCATCGTTAGAACAATCAGAAGTGAGTCGGCTTCTTCGCCTCCTACGTTTCCGGGTCGTCTGAAAGGAGATGGTGTAGATATAACCAGGTGATCAGGTAGGTAGAGGGTAGAGGTTCCATGAGTGAAGAAGACGCAGAAAAATAATAAAATAATGAAATATATATGGTCTGCATGACAAGGGGGTGGGGGGGGACGTGATATGGAAAAGAAACAGTGGAAGGCGTAAAGCGGGCTACGAGTTGAGCCGCTCTGCTACATAAATGTAACGACTCTCTTGAGGCCTTTCCCCTCTCGCTTCCCAGAGCAAGAGAGGAGAGGGAGTCGCAATGCGATGTTTCTTTTCTGGAAATGCCGAGTCACCTACCGCGCGGAATCCAAGTACTTGTGAGAAGGGTGGCCACAAATACAATGATGTCACTCCCACAAGCGACATCTCTTCTTTGGTGACGCTCCAAACGAAGGGATGTGCACAATATGCAAGAAGCAATTCCACTACAAGTGACATGGGATTGTCCTAGACACCGAGGCAATCCGTAAACATATCATGGATAGAATACCTCGAGAAATCCAGCCAGCCACATTGGATGATTGTATTCGATTGCGTCACATCAATCAGGAATATATTTCTCTTCCGTGGGCGAAGCTCACCGAATTCGTCTACAATGAAGACGGACCAGGCCATTGTCTCCTTGGGGACCGCCCAGGAAGACACGAACAACTACACGAAGACACGAACGACATAGGACCCAGTAGGGACCATCCACACACGCATCTAATGCTTAAGGCAATCGAGGCTCTCTCTCTCTCTCCCCCTCTATTTTTAATAAAGACGTTACAAATCAAATATTGAATCCACGGGAGTCGAATAGTAAAGAGGAAACTCGTATTTGCCAATTGCTTTCATAACACCACAGGTTTCTGTGCAGAAGCCTTCTGTAGGTTCGGGCTTAAACCGTCAGCGTAATTACTCCTATTGGGCGGCCGCCATACAAACTTAGTGTGTCGACACGACGCCACAGCCAGGACATTAACGATAAAATCGAGTGCAATGTTTTAGCACACAGGCAGTACAGAGCGTTCATTGGATAACCTTGCCGTCGCGTAGCGCGGTGAGGTTATCAGCAGCATTCCTAATTATTCGAAGCTGCATACAACTTGCAAAATACGGCATTCTGAGCGCCGTGAAGAGCAGACAACTCGAACAAGCTACCTCCATGCGCGCTGCAACTGTCACAGTTCACGCAGGCCCTGCACTAGAGCACGTGGCTGCAAAGACTGACATAGAGTCAGCAAAGACTGCTAACAATCAGTCTCCATCACCTCCGAGATCTGGCTGCGGACCGGCGCGTTTAAGATCTTGGAGGCCATGTTTTGGGACCTTTGCAATATTCGGCAACCACCAGGTGTCCGAGCCGTCTGCTGAAGTGGTATTTAAAGGCTGCTAAAGCATTAGACAATTACCAGCTCCGCAGCTTTTTCCTAATATTGCGTCGACAGTATATACTGCTTATCTGTAGCCAACTTAGCCAAAGTGGTGTTTCTTTGCAATTGGCCTTTTTTTTTTTTTTTTTATAGTACGTCGTTCCTGGGTGTTCACAGCCACGATCAATTCGTTAAGGTCTGCCCGCCGAAGCATTCATATAAATGTTTCAAACGGCCACTGCACACAGAAAAATTGGGGCGGCGGCAAGTTGTAACTCGGCGTCTAGAGTGTTTACGCCCTTTCGGTGTTTTCTTAAGTGAGCTGAGGTAATCAAAGCGCAACTAATTTCCGAACGAATCCAGATGGTATTGAGCGTGGACTTCCGTAGCGGATCCACATCGACTATGTGGATAGACAAGTGCCACCGAGCCAAGGCTCGCGAGACCCGCGACGCTTGGACGCTCGCCTGATTTCCCCAGCTGCGAGACGTTGCGTTTAGAGAAAGGAAGCGTCACGAGGTTTCTCGTTATTAAGTGTCCGACAAGATAGCCTCGGTGTTCGAGAACAGTCGCGGGAAGTGTTCGTCTCTGAGATGCACGCTGTTAAACACGAGGAAATGCTGATTAGCTGGTGACGATAGGTCTGCCACCCAACGAACTCTTTTTTGAAGAGGTCTATACATCGGAAGAAGAGAGAAAAGAGAAGAAAATGCGCGGAGGTGAAAGAGGTCGCACCTGGTCTGCTACCATACACTGGGGTAGGGGGAAGCGCGAATAAAGTGAAATGTTTAATTGGATAAGAAGTGATGCACGCGCACACAGCATTCACTGCGCAACAAAAGTATAGGTCGCAAGACCCATTCATCTTATAATGTGCAGCAGGGCTCATACGGATTTACTTGGTGTGGTCCCAATATGTTTTCTTCAGCGAACGTCATGAAGCCCAGTCGGCTTACTGCAGCACAAAGACTGACTTTTTTTTTTTTTCGTAATCAAAGAAGGGCAGTACACGAGGATGTGTACTATATCCCTCACCGCAATCACAAAAGTGCTTCGGCTATCGCAAAGAAAATTAAAAAGAAATATATATATATATATATATATATATATATATATATATATATAAAGGTACACCGACGAACATCTACTTTACATTCTCAGCTTCCTACATCTACGAAACTGAGACGACGTGCTCTGAGAGCGAAAGATGGAGCACTGACCTGAGTGGCTCGTCGAAGCGCACCGAGGCGGCGCCGTGTATGACGACGGACACGTCTTGGATGATGCGTTCCCGGTCTGTGTTGGACATGCCCATGTCCGGTTCGTCCAGGTCACCTGGCACCACCACCACCTTACTGAACATCTCGGGGCGCTCATCTTGCAGGGTGGCGAACAGCTGCGTCACCAAGGGCACCACGGGGAAGCAATGTCAGGTGAGGTCGACAATACGGAAGGTCATCAGTATTCATTATTATTATTATTATTATTATTATTATTATTATTATTATTATTATTATTATTATTATTATTATTATTGATTAGTAAGTGCGACTTTGTGCTTGCTGTTATTTGTGAGCGAGAGTGAGCAAGGACGGGTACGAAACAGTCGGACTAACCAAGAAAAATGTGTCGGAGCGTCGTTATAAAAGAAGCTATCATCATCATCAGCATCATCATCAGTAGTAATACTTGTTAGTGCTTCCTCAACGGCATGGTCCTTGGATTCTTAGTGGAGATTTCAGCGTAGCCGATACGTTCCCTGGCACGTGCTGCGCAGAGTTCCGGAAAGTGCTACTGCGCATACCCTAAAATGCCGCGAGATAGCCCACCGAAAATTAAAAAGCAGATCGAGTGATTTAAACAAAGGGTGCACAGGGGATGGGCTACATTTTGGCGCGCCAACCAACCGGTCCAAACCAACCAAGTACCAGCCATACCCAACCCGAAGTGACCCTACCCGAAATGAGCAGAAGCTTTCTTTGACGATTTTCAGTCAATAAAACCACACGTTAAATTTGGTTTCCTTAATTGACTACATTATAACAAAAGCATCATCATCATCATCAGCCTATATTTATGTCCACTGCAGGACGAAGGCCTCTCCCTGCGATCTCCAAAGACCTCTATCTTGCGCTATAGCTGATTCCAATTTCCTCCTGCAAATTTCCTAATTTCATCACCACACCTAGTTCTCTGCCGCCCTCGACTGCGCTTCCCTTATCTTGGCCAAAAGAAGCTATACCCTCCCTTTATCTTCAGTATCTCACACTTCTGTCGCGAGACGGTCAGCAACACCTCATCCAGTCGCGTCCCCTCACATTTCAAGCATCGTTGCCTGGTCGGGTCAAAGGCCGGCTAGCTGTCGCCGTCGGCACTGGCACCAAGGACGGTGCGGGCTACTCTCGCAAGCGCAAAACTAAAACCGAAGTTAGCCTCCCTCCTGACGGCTGGAATGAGGTTCGGTACTTTTGCGGTCATTCACGGACCTGTTTCAAGATACAACAACCTGTGGTGGCTTTTGATGCTCACAAACACGCTCTGGACGCCGTGAGAGAAATCTAAAAAAAGACACCACGTCCGGCGCTACAGGTCAAGGAACACGCTTTCACTCGACTCGCCAAGTAGTTCTGATATAATTAAACATCTAGACGGGTGTCGGGAGGGGGGGCCTAGAGGTGAACTCGGCTCGCCCTTATAGAATGTCGGGCGCCGTCGGAGAAAGTTAGGGCACAAAATTAAGCACGGGATGATGCCCAAAGTGCATCCGTGACGTGTTTCCGGCTCCCACTTTCGCTTCCGGCGCTTGCAGGGCACAATAGTATGTCCTTCGAGAAATGCTCCTGTTACTCCGAGAAAGCCGTCGCTGGGAGTGCTATTCGGACACTATACCCGTAGAAGCCGCCGTGGTGGCGTAGTGGCTTTGGCGTCGCGCTGCTAAGCCCGAGGGCGCGGGATCGAATCCAGGACGCGGCTACATTTCAATGGGGGTGAAATGCAAAAACGCCAGTGTACCGTGCATTGGATACACGTTAAAAAACCCCACGTGGTCAAAATTAATGCGGCGCCCCTCACTACAGCGTACCTCAAAATCATATCGTGGTATGGGCACGTAAAACTTCAGAATTTAATTTCTTATAGGATTAGCTTAGAGCAGAGACAAAACAACAGAGAGCGCACGTTATCTGAAGAGCCTCCAGCTCGGAAGGAAGGTCCAGTGAGAGTTACATAGCATCGGAGTGTTTGCAAAGAAGAAACCGGCCCGCCACCACCCGTATTATCTCACGGCAGATGGAAAACGACAGTTCTACTCCCGGCGCGCATTCAACCGTGGCCTTATCGTCGCGAAGCACGCAGCGGGTCTCGCTTTACCTTCGTGCATGCCAATCGGCGCCGCTATATAAGTTAGGGAAACAAGAACTGTTCTCAGCTCCGAAACACGCCATCCACACAACGATTGGCAGACTTGCTTAACGCCAGGAAATATTGCATGCGTGCGTGACTTCGGTCTTGCGTTGACACACAATGAAGTATCAGCTAAGTGGTTGCTTTATAAACGACTGCCGTGTGTACAGCGGTGGAATTGTTTTCCCACAATGCTCAAAAGATTACGGCCGCCAAGGTCTTTTGAAAACAACGAGGAAGTTCCAGCTGAACGTTCGGAGGAATAAGCGGAGTGCTTGTAGTAATGTTACATTTGCTTACCTATAGTCGTAGACAACTAAGCGGTCGGCCGATCGACCCTGTCCGCGGGTAAGAATATTAGGCTGATTGTAAAAATCAAAACATTGTTGGGGGGGGGGGGGGGGGGGAACTCCGCAGGTAACCTGTACAGATAGCTGATCAGCATCAGCGCGTAGAGAACGGAATCACGGCAAGAGTCATTCGCATCACTGTAGAATAATGTAATGTGTAAGCAAGCATCTTTCGACAATTTACGCCAAGTAAACATTTTTCGACAACACCACAGGTATACCATGTGGTGTTCATATAGCACACTGTACATGACCGTCCTATGGTGGCGAGGAAATCATTTCGCAATTATCACTGTGGAACTTTTACAACTGAGCGGATGATTCTGTTCAAATCGGGTCCTCGTGTGATTCCAACGACAGGTTAACTGCGAAAGGGATTGTAATGACACAGAGAGGTTTAATTGTGACAACTATTTACAGCTTAATAGACTAACTGTCCAATGGATTTGGAGGAAAGGGTGTTGAATAGAATAAACGCAATGCATAAGAAACTGTGCCGATGCCGCGCACTGCGGGAATCGATGTCATCCGAAGCATTGTGCCGGTACCCGGCTATCCAGCATTGTTTGGGGTTCGGCTAACCGTTACCAAGCGAACCAACGCGTTTGTGTAAATCGAGTAGTTGTGTGCGTGGGTGGCGAGCGTGCGTGTCTGTGATGACAGACGCAAGATAACGACGACGACGTTAAGGCGATCGTATGGAATCAAAGGTACGATATTTACGCTGGCCGTTCGACGCGAGCTCACGACACGAGGATTGTTGGGTTCTACATGGGCAGTAAATGAGCGAAAGCGAGAGAAACACGCATTGTGACGTCATCAACGACTACGTGTTGTACAATCGTACGTACCTGTGGCGTTGTCATGCGGTGTGTGTTAAAACGACGATGGCATTTGTACTCCAGCCAAGAAATTTTAACACATTATTAACTTGGGCGATCATGAAGTTGGTACAACGTCCCACTTTCTGCGTAGCGTAAACTGCTACGAGGAAAGTGCTGGGGAAAAAGGGCCGGTCCCGGCATCTATCACACATTATTACTATAGCAAGGCGAGAGGGACCTGCCGCAACGTGCCAAGAATGAGGCAAAGAATGCTTCCCATTAAAAGCGACGAGGTTTCGAACCCTGAGACGTACAAGACATATGCTCACCTTCTCATTGAGGATCTGTTTGAGGCGGTCCTTGCTCTTCAGGCCCTTCTTCTCACGCACCAGGACGTAGACGTTACCGATATCGGGGCATGACCGCAACAGCTTCTCCAACACCACCTGAGTACAAATGAAACGAGATGCGCCGTTAGTTCAGTACCGATATCCGCACAGTGTCAAACACAGTATTCACAGCCAGCTCGACCACAGTGGCTTGATTGCCCGATCTTCGCGCAGCCGTCAGCGGCGTACGTGTTAGAAATGACTGCACAAATGAATGCCAGCTGAAATGTCACCAGAATGTCCGAAGACGTTACTTATCATTAGGGGTGCGCGAATATTTGATATTTCGAATGCAATTCGAATGGTGCTTGCTATTGATTTGTATGCAATTCAAGCATTCACTATTCGAGATTGTGAAATATTTGTTTCTGTTCAAACATTGGAGTCTCGGGGGGATAAACACCGACGCAAGCGGGGACTGTTCAGAATTATTTTGCTACAGGACAGCCGCGGATGCTGCAGAGGCACCCTGCAGTTCCCCACAAAACGCATGAAGCAGCCAACCTCTGCACAATGGCTTTCAGCCATTCAATAAGAATGCGTCCTCTTTAGACGGCCTGTTAATTGGTTGCCTCGATTTACACCCAAATTCCGGTAGAACCCATAACACGACGACTGTCGACAGTACTACGATTAACATTCAAGAAATGTAGCGACACACCGACTTAGAATCTGTAGCGGTCATTCTGAAACTTTCGTGGCTTCGGGTATATGCGAATACACTTGTTCTCCGTTTTCCACCCTCGCTTGCCAGTGTCGGCCATGAGCACAACGAGGATTATATGACGATTACGCAGTGGCGACGATAGAACGGCCTCGACGGCGTCACGAAGACGGCACGACAACGTAAATGTAAAGCAATGTAAATTCGTCGCTACATTTTTTCGCGATGCCGCGTGCATGCGGTTGCTCCACGGCGCGACGCAACAGGGTCGCTCGAATATCACGTGGTTGCCACTTCAGACGAAGACAGCATGAGAGCGTCGGATGACGAAGCTGCAATGACGGCAATAGAATGACCACGGCGGCATCACGAGCACATACCTAGCAGTCCAAGCGGGTAGACAACTTGCACCATGCATTGCGTCGGCGTAAGAGGCGATGCACTGAAATAAGCTCCTATACAGACAGCAGTGACAATATCGTGTAAATAAGTCATTCTTAAACACCGATTCCATGCAAACTTTACATTTCACTTTTTTTAGAAATGAGATATTCAGTACTCGATTCGATGCAGAAATCTGACTGTTCGAACATCCTACTTATCAAATAACCTACGAGCACCGGCTGTCACGTGAGTGGAGTACCAGTGTGATTACAGTAGCGCGTGTTCAGGTTTGTAATTAACTTGAGCACTGTACTCAAGTCACTCTAACCTACAGTAATGTGTATTCTAACTTGGTTATTTTTTGCTGGTGACTGTTTGTAACCAACCCGCTGCACGAATGGAGAGGTCGTCCCCGCCAGCGCCGGAAGCGCGTATACCGACTGCGAGGCACGCGAGCGCCTATAGTCAGGCGCGTATATGCGCGAAGATCCAAGCACACGTGCGCGTTGCACACTGAATGATCGCACTGCCTTTGGAATGTTTCTACGTATACGAACAGGAGGCTAACATCGACGAAAACAAAAGCAAAGCGGTCATACACAGTCGCTAAACGACAATACAGACAGCACTTTCTTTGAGGAAGACGCATCCCAAGGCCTATTTCATCGTGCTCCACAGCGGCAATGCGATGGTCAATCACGGCAATGCTGTACAAATGGCAATTGCAAGCCGAATGTTTCCACGGAACGACGCTATCTGCCCGCACGAGAGGAATGACGTTGTCGGCGGCTCCTTTTCTCGTGCCAAGAGGAACCAGCGGTTGGCGTAAGCAATCATCAATATTGCGAGTGGCGTGCGCGCCTCTAGTAAGCAGTTGATGCTCGGGGTTTCCGGATCAGCTTTCAGAAGGCGCCTTTGGCAGAAGGCGCTTATAGTAAACGAGCACTATAGCCAGACCCTCTCGCCGAGAAATAAATAAAGACGCGACCTCGACGCACCGAGTACAGGTGGAGGAAAATAAGTTCGTGATTTCGTGCAAGGAAGGAAGCGACTTGCGCGTATATGATAACTCAAACTATATAGTCGTTGTTATCGTAGGAGTAGAATCGGATGCCTTCGATCTGGAAGGTGATCGACCATGCATGGAGGCGCCCGACGCAATGGTATAACGCTCACGCAAAACTCTGTTTGTCTTGCTGCTCTCTCTAAGGGCACTGCAGCACGTAGCGCATTAGGATGTTCTAGCAAAGCATTACTGCTTACCGTAATCGCACCCGCCAAGCAGCACGTCTGGCGCGTGCTTCCGTGACGCTTTGGCAGAAGCGGTAATAGCGGCCGGTAGAGCGGTAACTAGAGGTTACTTCACTTTTATGTCGAGGCGCATAACCAACTTGTCGTAACACCTAGAAAACTTTCACCTGTCTAAAACCGGTAAGATCACTGACCTGCAATTTATGGTTGTTGTACCTGCTATGAGCAAAGAGATTAACTAATGCGCGATATAATTTATGCGGCGTGCCAGGTGTAAGCGAGTTGTATAGAGGCGTGATTGTGTTATACTCGTCATTGTGTTTGCCTGAGGCATTTTGTGCTTAGGGTGCATCTGAGCTCGTGTGACGCCTTATGTGGCAACACCGGCCGATAGAGGAAGGTATATGCGTCTGCTGGTTGCCAAATGTTAGTCACGCGAGATGGCCATCTATCTCGTAGTGAGCTGTCGCAACGACTATGCCAAAAGAACTACTCGTGTTCCAGAGTGAAAGTGTCGACATAACAGTTGTTTCAGCATACTGTTGTTAGTACTGGGTTCGCAAACAACAATCACAACTTTCTGCTGGTCGCTCGTCTCGCCTGCGCAAACATTGTGTGGTTGCGATTGCATACAGGTGGACGACTGCTCAGTACAAAGCGGCTCAAGCGCATCGAGCCGTTTATAAATTGAAATGATGCAAAACTTGAGAAATAGGCTATCGAAGCCGGCGATTTGAAGATAACCAGACCAAGGCGGCCAAAGAAATAAAAGCAACAAGATCACTGCAGGCGCAAAATATAACGGACCGGAGGACTAAATCAAGTAGCCCTGTAACTCTATAATCAACATGGCAAGGCCAGCTCAGCAGGAGGTTCGACGAGTGTTAAATTATTAATGCACATTTCCCACGTGCACTCGTTATAAGGGATTGTTTTTTACACGGACTGCGCAGCCTTTTACGTAACCCAATTAATAGGGTGCTGACGTCAGTGCAACAGTCCTTGCGCTCCAAGTTGCGCGCACTAACGGGCGATTCTTCCCAACATTTCTAACGTGCGTCCACATTACGTTTCCTTCCCTCTGGCTCCGACAGCAAGGCAGTTCTCGCTCGCCGTCCATAACTAATCGGAGGTCAAGCGCCGGCTTATAGAATATGCACTTGCGCCCCACGAAGCCCGTGCGTCTAAGTTGACCTCTCCAAGCTACACCGGTTACGATTGTAGCGTTTTGTGTTACCTTGAGTCAAATCTTCGCGATCGGAGCACAGAGAAACGCGCGCCTGTGACAGTGTATATCGGGTGTTACAGTTGATGATTGCATAACTTCGCATGATCCGAGCAAGCGGTGGCGGCCGTGAGCTTAACTAGGACGAGAAGAAGGTGGGGAACCGCGAGTTGCGGGCAGGTTAGGGACGTTTGCTGCAGCCATAGTGAAACCGATTATTGATGAAGAGATAGCGCTCCTTAAGTAAATGCGTCTCCGGTTGACCTAGTTGAATATGTAGCGATGCTGAGGACGTACAGCTACCTTGGAACACGGAGATAAAGAGAGAGAAAGCGATCGAAATCGCATCAAGAAAACAGATCACACTGTTTCTCTGGGAAAGCGAAAGTGTCTACGCGTAAAAACAGCGCAATCGTGTCTTGATCTATGTGGCACAGGCGACGCACTTTCTCTTCAGTTAAAGAAAGCACGTTTTGTCCCCAGCCAGAAGTCGTCGAACCTCGGGCGTTAACCAACCAAGCAGTTCAGGGTTGTCGCCCTAATTATGCACGTCGCCCTCAGCACCCTTCGGGCGCAGTCTCAAGGCAACGGTCTTTCTTTTCCTCTTAATTATTTTCGTGTAGTTTGTTATCCATCTTGCCTGTCAGGACTACACCGTAGTCACGTTTCCCTCCCGTAATTCGTATACTAGCGTTGAACAGTTAACTGGGTGTGCATTAAGCACACATACACGCCATGGGTTTCGCGCGCGCGGAAATCACCCATGACGTGTGTGTCTTTTGTCACGCGCGCGCGACACAGGAAAAAAGAAAGAAGATCATGTATTATGGCTCTAAAGAGTAAATGCAGCTGGCTAAAAACAAAACGATATCAGTGTTACTGGCGACCAGGCATATGCACTGCGAGTGTGATTTTAGTAAGTTGATTTTAGTAGTAAGCTTTTAGTAAGTTGCAGTAAAAACTACCGCGGTCATGGCAGATGTCGCATTCGTTAACTGCCTGCATCACGAGAGTCGGCGTTCCCAGTAATGTAACTTGTAATGTAACTCGTATATCTGTGCATACAAATTTACTACCTCAGTTTGAGCAAGGAAAATGAGTCTGTGAGTCGAAAGCCTAAAAATGACGCATTCTATATTGTTAAATGAAACCGATTGGACGGGTGATTTTGTCACTCTGGACTCGGAGCGTCATAGGCGAAGAAAACTAGTAAGACAGGAGAGGCCGGGAACGTTCTCACACTTGTCATATTCAAGCAGGCTGCGCTCAAAGCAAATGTTTTATCATCCCGCATGCACATCACACAAGTGCTGGCGTCATTACCGGCGTCAATGCTTTCATCACGGAGGTGTTCTTGCATCCGCAGTCAGTATTTTCGAGTTTTGTTGTCTCTCCGGTCAACTAACCTAAAGTCTATCTCTGAGGGGGACACCCCTCTCCCCTACCACCTATGATAAGTAAAGGTGGACTACATAAGGCATCGCCGTGTGCCGTTACATGGTTCGCGCGGTGCAACGTTAGCGCGGTGCTTTCTGCGACTGCGCACAAATCGGATGGTGCGCAGTCGTTGTGCAGGTATAGGTAACCACGACCAAACCTCGTGCACATTTTAGGAAAAGGAGTGCTCTAGCTGCGATGGACACTGGGCGAAGCAACTTCGAAGGAATGAGCGAATCAAAAAGGAGGAGTTCGCCGTGTAGAAGAAAATGGAACAGGAACGCTATGAAAGGAGGCGTTCACGTCCTAAGGGACTCGGAGCCCTTTGGTCAGGGAGCTTTAGTCCGAGTCAAGATGATGTGCATTCCAATCAGATACATCTGCCCAGGGCCCAGTGCCGTCTACACAATAACGAGTGAAAATGACTATTTGAATCTCGAGCTAAAGTACGTTACCGCCGAGGCTGTGACCTCCGAGTGCCGTAGGAACAGGGAAAGTAGTCACACATATAATCTTGTAGTATATGGCATTAAACAGCGTTCTCCCTGCAATGGTCCCCTTTCTAACGGCTCATTCGCAAAATTTTGTTAGTCGGCCGCATATGCAAAGCTGTGCTGTTTTGCAGGTGAGGCTTTTGAATGGGAACAATGCTTTGTCCTACTGGTATGCAGCCGAGAGCCCTTGGTTGTAAAACAGATACTCCTGCTCAACTGGAACATCATTTTGGCAGGTGGTCCACTTCCAAAGCGGGCAGTAACAGGTCACATGCTCACGAGTATCTACACGAGCATTCGCTGTATGACTCTCTTTCCCTACTCCCGCTGCACCATATCAAACAGGGAGCAATACTAGCTAACAACACTGCTTTAACTATTCTTCTCACCAGGCCGCACAAAACACAAAAGCGCGTTTCAGGGCTTCATCTCCTCGGGCGAGGCCGTTTTCAGTGTTAGGTAATGAGGATCGTTTCACTGCAGCCGCGTGCTTTGCCGCTTTCTTTCCACAACGGCGATGGTTATCGGCTTGGGAATACCAATGTCGGCGTAGAGGTTGTTTATTTATGTTCATGGAGGAAAGAAGACGAAATCTAAGAAATAGACAAGCAGTTCTCACCAGCAGACATACATACATCAGGGCCGCTCGGCAATGTGGTATAAATAAATACTTGCCTCATAAAGAACTCGCGGAAAGAGCCAGTACCGCAAATATATATCTTTGCCGCGCGCAGCTTTTCTATTCATCTGCTTCCGGTGACGTCACGAGCCTGCGATCAAGGCCGGACCCTATCGCCGGCCATCGGCATAATTCGGCTCGGTTAAACCTGCCGTCCAAGGCCCGCCAGAGAGAAATAAAGAGAGGCGCTTTCTCCGCAGACGCCCTTGCTCGGCGCCGACAGAATCGGACGAGCTTCCTCGCCGCCCGGTCTACATTTGTACAGCGCCGCAATTGAACATTCCGCGTCGCCTATCGTGAGCCTGCTTTCGCTGGCACAAGTGGCCGTCAAAAGTCGACAGAGGTCGTGGGCCTAGGCCGTGCCTACTTGGTATGTAGGTGTTGCGAATCGGGGCTCACGATCGGTGTGTCAAGTGGCCCGAAAATGTGAGTCAGCGAGGTACGTCTCACTCACAGATCGTGGCTTTAAAAAAAAAAAAAAGATAGAAAGAAAGAAAGAAAAACTCGTAGCACGGCTCTTGGGCTATATAGAACCAATTACTTGCCAATGCCCAGAAAATAGCTTTGGCCGTGCGCCTACTTGCCGGACACTCTCGTGTGTACTGGTATTTATTGTTCGGGAATTTGAAGAAAAAAAAAACCGCGGATAGTTACGATAACTGTCCCGCGGCCAGGAAAGGAGGGCGGGGAGGGGGAGAGAGAGCTTATAGGCACATGCAGTGATCACGTGGGAGTCATACTAAAGACTACATATGACCCTCACACTTCTGGCACCAATATACCATCTGCACAAATGTTGCTACGCATGCGTGAGAAAACTATTTTCCGTTAAAAATACTCTATACACAGCCTGGTAGAACAAAATATTGTTAACGTTCAAAAGATTCTCCTTCACCATCACAGAACCCGGTACACCCGTCTACTCTGCGGGGTTTCCGCAGCCTTTAAGTGTGTTGAATGGCAACAGTACATCTCCTCTCGGTAGGTCAGTGTGCGGGAACTATGAAGACATGAAATTTTCTGACTTATTCTGGAAAAACTTTTGTGCTTACGTTTCCTCTGGTCAGGCCAGCCGCACATAAAACGAGAAACGTAGTTCGTGGACTGAGCTTTTGTTGAAAAGCAAACTTACAGGGCAGCCGACTCAAGATTTATTGCAAATACTTTTTCCTAAATATATAGCACTCCCAGTCCATCCCGTATGTAACCAGTTAATGGGGGTATTCTTTCTCATTATTCATCGACATAATCAACGCAATTGCAGCAAGCGAACACGCTCAAACGGCACTATAAACTTGTCTCCTACTAATATGTGTAGTCTTGTTTAGTGCCATTTCTACGTAGACGAACATGTACTAAACGGGCCAAAAACAAGTCCTACTCGACACTATACACGCATCAATTGTGTGGGGGGCCCTTAACGAATGTACTTCCGGGAACACGCGTTTTCCAACCTCATGGCTAGGCACGTTTATGATTGCGGCTCTAGAGGTCACTACGAATTCGGGAAATGGCCCATCGAAGCCACGCCGCCACTGCCAAGTGCACGTGCTGCATGAAATAACGGGATCACGGGAAGGGGGGCTACCAGCCAGACACGCCGGTAGGGGTAATGACAAGAGGTGGCACTATCATAACGCTAGACAGTTTTAGTCATGCCGTACTGCCGCATGGAATGAAGCTAGTTAGAAGCCTTGTCGTGTGTCAACTGTCCAAAGCCTTGCGTTAACTGGTTTATTCAAATCGACGCGCAACGCGGAGTCGACCCTCACGATGGGAGGCATAAAACCATGGCATCTGATGAAACATCATATTGCGGCAAACAGCAAGCCAAACTAGGCTTAGTACGTCCTTTTCGAGCCATCTTACAGCTGCTGTTCATTTATACAGGTGATTCGATCGTTAATAAATGTTGCACTCCAGCAGTCACAGCGACTCTTGCACCGTTGTTTATCGACTCCTTACGAGTTGGCCTCAGCGCAGTGAGATTCGTCGGATTGCGTCGTGAGTTCTATTGCAGTTTCGACCTGCACGCGACCGTTTGGGTCGAAGCCAATAAGAGGCGGCGATAAGACCGAGAGTAAATCCCAAACCTGAGGAAGGAAGCGCCGGGCGTAAAAATCCAAGACGGAAAAGGCGCCCACGGCTCAACAATGGACGCACGCAGCGGCGGAAGGCTGCGCACGTGGTGAATTCGATTGCGTGACGCGGGTCACATTTGTTACCTCATATAGGGAAAACAATGCTTGTGGAAGCGACGCCGAGGCCTGAACCATTAGCGCGACCACGACATTAACGAACGAGGAATATCGGCTCTCAGGAAAAACAAGCATCCACGAACTGCAACGCAGCGTTGCACAATGTACTTGATTATTCCAATGATGTCGGGGCTATTCGTAAAGATATGTAAGCCGGCTGCTTAGCAAAGATAAGTTTCTCAATAAAAAAAAAATGAAAAGCTTTGCCCGTTAGCTAGACATACCCTGGCTCCTCGGCTTTGAAAGAAGAAAGTTACGTCAGAAATGCAAAGCCTAATGCTAACACCGCCGATCCTGGGCTCGGTCTCGTACGAACAGCCTGCACCATTGGCTGCCCTGCGACACAGTTGTTCAAACGCATAGTCCCCCCAAGAAGGAAGCGCAAACAAAAGGGCTTTCTGGGAATTACTCCGGAAATATTGTGTTGTCGTAGCTCCCCCATACCCCTCAGCTGGTCACCGAGAGAGAATGTGTTGTTGCCATTCGATAGCCCCTTTACCACTGATGAACCTTCGCAGGGTACAAGGGTAAATGTCCAGCAAGGTACGGCTGCGGTAAAGCTGTTGAATAGGGACAATACTTAGTTCTGCTCGAAAGGAGCTATCTAGTCTACGTTTGTGAACAATTAAAAAAATTGCCTGTTTAGTCTATAAAGACACTTTGCCCTTTCTAAGCGAGGAAATAAATGGTATACTCTTAGGCATGCTCTGTAGTGCAGTACGACATTTGTTGCTTCTGCATTTGTTCTGTAGAATGGCGAAGCAAAGTTGACAATGTGCTCAAAGGAAACTCAGCTGCAGTAATACATGGGCCTGCAGAAAAGCGCTAAGGTCCCTGTGTTTTCTTTTCTACGCATACCAGACATTGATGGCCTATTTATTGACACTGTTTGATTTAACTGTTTTTGGTCGCAATAGTGTTGCCTGTCCGAGATGCCTGGTCGTGAACTGCGTCTCAGGGCTCCATTTATTGTACTCGGTGCACGCACTCGGTATGTCGAACGCGTTAGAGCCTATTATGTGATGGTGATGCCTGCTGCCGCCTTCCCACTTTTCACAAAACGCGGCGCCGCCGTGGCACTTGCTCACACCACCATTGTTCCAGCTGCCTCTCCGTAGAGAGAGGGAGAGACAAAAGTTCAGGAAAGACAGGGAGGTTAGCCAGTTTAATTACCGGCTGGCTACCCTCTGCTAGGGAAAGGAAATAAAAGGTGATAGATGAAACAAATAAAAAAAATCGAGTGAGAGAAAATCGCACAATAACGCGATGCCACAACTTTCAAAGTCGGTCGCACAATTCACAAGCAGAGCTCTTAAAGCCTTGAGTGTCGATACCCGTCTGGACCAGTGCCTTAGAACGTTTTCCTATGTGAAGGGGTGATCGTAGAGTTTTTCGAGCGCGGTCGCGAGACACTTTTCTTGCCACGTTGTAACGGGGACAGTCACAACAGAGGAGGTCCTCGATCGTCTCCTCGCAGCCACAGTTATCGCAAGCAGCGCTGTCGGCCATTTCAATTGGGAAGTAATAGGCGTTCGTGAATGCCACAGGCGGCACAGAAGTGTTGCTTCTTCGTGGCTTCCACTGCATCTCCGCGGGGAGGCTCCCTCGTGCCACGGAAACCTAGCGCCATCGGATCACTGTGCCTTCTATATTTAATAAGTTGCCTGCAGAAGTCTTCACGTTAAGTCACCGAAAAAAAAAAAAATACGTGGAACACTTCGTACACGACTTGCTTGTGAACATGTTTATTATTTTTTACTCTAACAGTGTGCAGCGTACCTGAGTCGAACATTTTTTTTTTTTATGTAGTATAATCACTATACATGTACTTTAGCATATGTTGATATAGACCTTTGTATTTTATCTTGTGTGTGTATGCTCTAATTTCTTTCTCGACTGGCTACTGTCGAATGTGTTTTTGTAAACATTGTGGCTTTGGCAGGCCCAGAAATGCAATTCTACAATAACCGATACAGATATTATTACTGTATAATGCGTAGTACAGGTAACCGATGGCTCATTAGAGCAACGGAAGTGGGTGCCGAGGGAAAGGAAATGTATTCCTCGACGCCTGAGGATTAAGTGGTGCACACAAATGAGTAAATTTGCAGGCTTAGAACAAATGCGGCCGATCACTGTTAACTTCGGCGAATTGTCGAGCCACCGTCGGTACGAAATTACCGCTGCAAAACGCGTCGAAGAGCGTGGCACTCGCTATCTACTCTGTCGTCTACCGCGTACGCGAGACCAGGATAAGAACTGAGGGATTCTGTGACTAATAAATGGCGCGCTCCGCCACAATGCCCCCTCTTTTCACGGCGTCGGAGCTTCAGGCACCGAATCTCCATTCAGCTTACGTCGATGATGCCAGCGGAGTCCTATCAATGCACAATCTTGAAAAGTTTTTTTTTTTTTTTAGAAATTCCAGAGAACTGGTTTGCAACTGTAGCAAGAACACATTTCATGTCTCTCATATGTTCATTGTGTCTGGGAAACGTTTAGGATAAACAAGACCCACCCCACTTGTTTATGACGCGTGGCACCTCGTCAAAACTCTACAACCAAGAGTCCGAGGAAAGATCGTCTGGCGCAGAGCGACTACCCCGGAAACGTGTTGTTCACGGGTTCGATGCCCTCACCATGACGAATTCTGCAACTGGGAGCTTTTCTTTCGAAGCTATGGAGCTTCGTGTCACTTTAGGCTGAATGACAAGTTTTCTCTTTCAAAAAAAGCGACCCCCTCCCCTTCCTCATTTCTTTCAGAATGCCCGCTCAAGTTCAAGCTTCCCTGTCAGAAACAGACTGAACCGGAAGGGATGGCAAGTGCACTGAGTTTTCCTGGCAGGTGTGGCAACGGCGAAGAAGCGACTTCCTCACCTTCGACAGGGGGAAAGGGTCGCCAGAAATGGACCGGATAAGCTTTTGACAAGACACTTGTTTTGCAGAGGGGTCGCGGGAACGACGACCCTCGGGTCATCATCTAAATGGGCACATACACGGCGGCTTTTAGGTACCAAAAGCACGTGCACGTCAACGGGGAGTACCTTACAACAGAAGTAACCTTTGAAAAAAAAAAAAAAAAGAAATGGGACGGGGTGGGAGGGACTGATAGCAAAGAGGTGGACGGCGCCACTGCTTTCTTGCAATTTTTCCCTCGTCAGAAAACCAAGAGGTCGCGCATGGGACCGACGGGTCGAAACAGGTTCTTCGCTCCCTCTTTAGTCCCGAGCCACGGTGTAATTCTGAGCAGTGGGTGTAGATCGAGGCGACACCACCGGCGAGAGGTAGGTGGCGCTGGCGACTGGAACCGCAACAACAACAGGGGAGGCCACGCTAAAGCAATCAGGAAGACAAACCGAGTACGCCGAAGGGGGCGTTCAGAGGACAACTGGACAAGAAGCAAGAGCGTCGCACGGCATTGGCTCGCGCATCCATGCGCCCTTGGCAGGAAAGTGAAGCGATGGCGCGCGCACGGTGATCGTCGTGCACTGTACGGGGGCGCAAATAGTAATACGCTGCCCGGCTGCTGACCAACGCGCGATGGAAGCTGGCACGAAGCTGACACTGACAGTCGATGCTGGAAGCGATGAACGGAAGCATAGCCTGTTGACTTTGTTGCGGCTCGAGGTGGCGTTTGTGGGCCAGGAATCCACCAAGCCCATCGATGAATACATCCGGTAGTAGGAGATGAAGGAAAAGGTTTAATTTACATTATGTGCACTGGCCCCTGGTACGGAAGCCCACTCCATCAGGAGCATAGTAAACGTCTGAGTTCGCCTCAGCACACGTCAGAACCACCACCACTGCACCACACGTCTCCGCGTTTAATACCGCCGTCTTCTCGTATACTGGACGGGGCATTCTGATGACAGTAGCTCGGCCAATCACCACCGTTGGCTCGGTCGCCACATCCCTCCCAGATTGACGCACCGTTCCGCCGGGCCCGCCTCCAGTGTCGCACCTCCGCCCCCGCATTCTTGAGTATGCGTGACGTCCCTCTGGTCAGAATCAGGATTAGTAGTAATCTCCACGGTAATTACCGTTTCCATGGATGGTGGTGGTTGTTGATGACTCGACGAGCTCCTTTGTTCGCGCGTCACAGTCTATGACACGCCTGATTGCTGTCGCTGTGCACGCTGATTAATGGACCACCTCGTTGAAAACGTGCAAGGTATGCGCTTGTCCACGTTGAAACGTCCCAACTTGCATGAATAGAAGTCAACCGATCGCGAAAAATGCAAAGGAAAATCAGCGTGCGAGGATGAAGTATCAGCAGTCAGTAAAGTCCAGCAGGGTACACACGTTTATTGTAGCTACTACGATATATGCATGCTATTTACAAGTGAACACGCAATGCAACACTGCAGGAAGCAGAACTAAAACCATTCATGAGCGTATGAACCAGCTGTTACATTCTAACTATGTACGCAAACTAGAAATACAATGGACGCGAAATTTTCTGGAATACATCTTGCGGCAAATGGTTCGCGGGTCTGCGTCAGCAGCACGTGGTCGCCGCAGAGTGGCGGCTGCCCGCACGACAAATTCAACCAAGCCCGCTACAAACCACTAACACGAAATACTGTCTCAGAAGCTTCGAAAAGGCGTTTGCCCGCAGATAAGCATTATGTACACCACTCGCAAAAAAACATAAGCATGAGTAATACTGTGAAACGAAAAAGCACTGACTCATAGCTGAACAGAATCGCCAACGAGAAATATTTGCAGACACATCAGCTGGTGGACGCAGACGTCATTCGTTCAGGGGGTGCTCTAACCGAGGCGTAAAACTGAAAAATTTTTCCACGAGAGAAGAATCAAGCTTACCTTCCCGAGAAATCCAGTGATCCCAGTGAGGAAGACGCTATTGCCGGTGAAAAACTCCGCGATTTCAGAGTTGCCTTCCATGTTCGAGGGCGCCGGTGGAGCAAGTCGTCGCTTCGATGCGGTGTGTCGGTCGCGTGAACGACTGGCCAACGAATGCCCAGCACACAAGGCGATCCCGCACAGATAGTGTTTCTCAAAAATCCACAACGCGTGCGCTTGCACTCCCACTCTCGCGATACGCGGTCACCGGCAGCGCTTTCTCTTTCTTTTACGCAGTCCTTGGTTGAGGCATATACCCCGCCACTGAGGCACGTGACCTCGAGGCATCCAATCGGAAGCGAGAGCGCGACCTCACCCTTTCTTAACCCCCCTTCGTCTGATCACCGTTTCCGCACATGCGACGTCAGTTGTCTTGCAAGCGACCGCACCGGCGCCCAGAGTTGTTCGTCGCCTTCACCCCTCACCATGTTCGCCCTTTTCACCACTACCCTCGCCGACAGACAAATACAACCCCCTCTCCTGCGCGAATACGCTTTCTCTCTACAGTCGCCCTTTCCAATAGAGATTATGACGTCTGCCGAGTCGGAAGGGGGGGGGGGGGGGGGGGGGGAGGAGTTTGAATTCCTGCGGACGGTCTTTGCCTCCCCGCTTTCTCCCTCCTATAGCTAAAAAAATAATAAAAAACTTCGAAGAGGGATTTGTCTGAAAAAATGTGAAGAGGCACACAGGAGAAGAAAGAGATTTGAAAGCGAGCCGTGGTGGCCTCCCTATGCTTAGCACTGCTAACAGCTATCGTGTCTTACCTCCGGTCATTTCTGTCACCTCCTGCCATTTTCTTTCCCACCAATTGTCTTTCTATCTCCACTGCGTGGCTTGCTCCCCGGCTTGCACTGTTTTCCACGAACGTACGAACGAGCGCATGTTTGGCTGTTACGACGGAGTCAAACGCGTGCAGTCCGTTTTGAACGTCACCGGCGTACTTGCTGTGAATTGCGACCATCGCAGGAGACAAGTTGTTGTCCTTTCTCGACTTCGTCACGTTTGCTCACGGTGTTATCCTTCGCGCACCAGAAGCTATCGGCCGACCCTGTTTAATAACAAGCGAATGCCAGCGCGAAGCGTCCGGAGATGCATATCTAGTTATGACCGGAGAAACGTAGGGAAATCGTCCTTTACAACTGAGTATTTATATAATACTATTGGTACTATTCAATCGCTGACGTCGCGGCGAGTTCGACGAAAGGCGTTCAATAAGGCGAGCGGCGCTAAAACACTTTTGTCCGACCACACGTGAACGGCACCAGCGGAGAAAGACACTCACTTGAATCGAAAGTGTCTAAGTGATTTACTGAACCATCCTTTGCTCGGCAACGCCATGATCTACAGGTGGTCCTCCAAACCCTCGGTATATGTGCCAGGAACCGACAGCCTGATTGTTTGATTCCGATGGATTTAAAATTTAAGAGCCGATAAAGCATGGCGACCGAAACCAAGTTGTCAGATTCCACACATATTCTAGAATTACTCGACCATCGCGGTAATAATCTAAAAGTGGTGGCTCTATTATGATCTACTAAAAAAGAAGAAAAATAAATGCGTATCTTGTCGTTTCAATGAAATTGCCTTGTATTATCCTAAATTCTTTGCGATGTTTGCCGCCCTCTGTTACAATTGACTGCGAGGGTACACTGAAAACACATTTAATATTTATTTTTGTTTTTAACTGGCGCGTAAAGTTCATAGCGATTGGTCATGCTGCCAGACATCGTGGTCAGCATTCCGTGTCACTGTGCCAAGCGCTCTACCTGAATTATGCATGCGTCATTTACTGTTATGCCATGTTTGACGGTTTTGTGACGTCTGTATGCAGCTGTAGTACAAGCAAGCGCATTTGCTTTTCAAAGCCAAGCATCCTCTGAAGTAGTTGGTATGCTTCGAGAGGACCATTAAGGAGATGCTCTTTGCAAAACGAAATATTATAGGGAATGAGTCTTGCACTTCAATGAAGGTGACATATCACACTTGAAAGCGAAACACGAACTAGTCGACCAACTTCGAACAAGAATTATATGGGCTTCTAAACGGTTCTTCAGGAAATCGACCACTGTACCAAAAACAAATGCAAACTTGCCATGGGCGTCACGTACGCACGCACGTTATTTGCAGCCAGCCGTAACAAATTCGCTGAATTTTTCAGTTTGAATTGCGCACACCGAGTTTCCAGTTTTAGCGAACAATTTAATCTAGAATTGCAGCGCTTCGCAAGTAGTTGGGGGAAGAACGCATATAGTGATGACACCAGTCTTTGGAAACAATTACAAATTGTACACTCGGAGAAAAATATTGCATTGGTTATTTTCGTTACCATACATATTGTACTTATTTTGCATACTTCGTGTAATGAATTTCTCATTTCATGTTCATTATTTTGTTTTGCAATTCTATACAAACTAGGTCCCTTCCAGCACAAATCCATTCCAATTAACTGTTTCCTTGTTTGTTCGTTTGATTTTCTTTTTTGTGTGCTTTCTCAATATATTTGTCATCACTGTGTTTACTTAGCTCTTACTAACTCGGTGCCTTGTCAAGTTTCTTTACCAGTTTCAAGTTTGCACGAGTCTCCTCAAAATGCATATACATGCATAGTAAAACATCAAGGGTAAAATTGTCGCCCACCCGACTTTGGCACGAAGTTGTCAAGAAAACCCATACGGGTTTCGCAGCCCAATGTTTTCGAAGAAATCCGTATGGATTTCCTTTCTAGTTTCGTGCTGCAATCGATTGGATGACAATTTTCCCGTTAATTTTCTGAGAAAACCGTATGGGTTTCTTCTGCAGCTTCGTGCTACAGTCAAGTGGATGACAATTTTACCCTGTCATAAACTTTCCTACGCCTTTCCGGCTTCCACGGAACTGATTTCCCACTAAAGTACAGTATTTTATAGGAATTTCACGTATGGGGGGTAAAATTATTTTCCTTTTATTACAAAGGGCGGTGTATCGTACGTCGGAGCTAGAATCACGCAGACCAACATGATGACTACCCTAAGGGCAATCTGTCGGTTTTCCTGTTGTGAGCTTTCACGCTCAAAAATATATTTTTTTTTCTTCTCCACAGTAGGACACGCTTGCCTTTGAAACTTCAACGCTGGTGTCATTTAGTAAGCTATAGTGCAGTGGTATCGGTGAAGTGGTATCAGTCGATGAAAGAAAATCTTATCACGAAAAAGCAAACAAGATCTGAGGGCGAGCAATCACGTGTTGTGGAACAATCTGACCGCTGTTATACGAGAGAGAGAGAGAAAAAAAAAGAAGAAAAAAAAAACGGTGGTGGAAGAAAGTGGGAGGGCGGGGGTGTCAACAGTGGAAAGCTGCAGCTTTTGATTAACAGGCGGTGATAGGGAGCGTGTGAAGGTCTG
This sequence comes from Dermacentor silvarum, assembly GCF_013339745.2. Classification (NCBI taxonomy): domain Eukaryota; kingdom Metazoa; phylum Arthropoda; class Arachnida; order Ixodida; family Ixodidae; genus Dermacentor; species Dermacentor silvarum. Next base: position 18,801,444 of record NC_051157.2, read on the forward strand.
CTAGAATGCTGAGTCAGTGCCTGAACTTCTGTCTATTATCGCGTGGGGATATTGACAGTGGGTGTTATTGTACCTAAGCAGTGCGGTGATTCACTCAGCTCACACCGTGACTCATCCACCTTTCCACACAAAACATCGCCGCGCCGCTCTCTCATTTAAACTAGTCTTACACCGTAATTCAGTTTCACTGCGAAGGGGGCATGGGAATGAGGGGGAAAGCGATATACGGTTCCAGTGAGACCACACAATCGACAACGCCTCCACGACGACACTTATTTGTTACACAAAGCAATCAATCATACAGTTTATTTACGTCGTGTAGATGTGAGCAAGCTTGGGCGAAAAGCGAAACAATTCGCTTGAAGAAAGCCCCCTTATACAAGGCACACAACAGCAGCATATGCAAGCGTGTTACATACACGGAAGATGGATGATGTACATATGTCTCAATTTACACTTTCTAAGAACGTAACAATTAATTTACAAGATTATATAAATTTTACAAGGTACTAGCTTCTATTTTCTGTTTTAACACCTTTAGGTGATTCCTGTGTTATCAGAAGTACAGAGCGAGTAAGAAAATCTTTATTTCGAACTATTCGCGCCCGGCGAGCCGAGGTTACGGCCAAGAGTTCTTGCCTCCAGGCGGCTTCCTTTTGCCCGCTGGATGGAGCCTGTGGTCCAAATCAACTGCTGCTATTTACCGCGCTCGTCGTAATATACGAAATCGAGCGACGACATTAGGCTTGCGGCAATCCTGTCAAACGCAGCTTGTAATTAGGATAATTTTAGTCCGGCCTTGACGAAAGGTGCCCCAAGGATCGCGCTTGTTGCAAAACCTCAGAAATTGGCTATATACATCGTAGGTACATGAGTAGAATAATAATTTAGTTCAAGTTCGGCGCTAAAGTGCCTTAATGTTCTCGGTTAAGATGTCCTTTAAATGTATTCTTGGTAATTATGCGTGCTCCTAACGTCCACCTGGCAGCGTAATTGAGATCGTGGCATGTCAAACAGCGCTTTTCCCTTCCGCTTCATGATGACAGTTATACGAAATCGACCACTTGCGAAATATTCTTACCTGCGGACAACTTTGCGAATGCTGCTCACTGATACATACTTCGAACCATCTTGTTTCCAGCTTTAGAGATATCCTCGTTTGCGTTATCTTATCTGCGGGGTGATCATTTTTAAGCCTTCCCGGAATTTTATAAAATCGCCTGCGGCAGATATCATAATTCTTGTCCTTGAGCTGGATTTTTGCAAGAGGCGGACAACACTAGCACGGGAAATCTAAACAAGTATTAAACTCATTAACAAAATCCCCAAATTAATTCTTACTTAATTACTTGTCAGCACATATTGCAATTTACGAATTGTAACCGGAGAATTTGCAAGATCTATCCACTTCAAATGAATCTCTAGGATGATACCAGTTTCGAGATATTTCCCAACATGTGGGACGAAATACGCGGGCATTCCAGTTAATTATGTACTCGAATGCATAAAGTAGTTTTTTGTTCTTCTTTCTGGGGTTTTACGTGCAAAACCATGGTTATGATTATGAGGCACGTCGTAGTGGAGGACTCCGGATTAATTTTGACCACCAGAGAGAGAGAGAATAAACTTTTATTCCACCAGGGGTTCTTTAACGTGCACTACAACGCAAGCACACGGGCGTTTTTTACATTTCGCCTCCATCGAAATGCGGCCGCCGCGGCCGGGATTCGATCCCGCGATCTCGTGCTCAGCAGCACAACGCCTTAGCTGACTGAGCCACCGCAGTGGGTTAGTGTTTTGTTGAAAAGGTAAGCGGAACAAGAGTGCATCTTTATGGCGAGTTTGATGGCGCATATCTCCAAACTGGCGTCATTCTGGAAATTCATTCCAAGTGGATACGCCTCGCAGACTCACCGGCTACAATTAGCAACTTGATTGCAATATGTGCCGCAAAGTAAATAACGAAGAAGTTAATCAGTGATTTTTTTTAGTTAGTTGAATATGTGTTTCGATTTACCCTGCAAGTAACGTCCGCCTCTCGCAATAATCCAGCTCAAGGACTAGAATTATGTTATCTGAAAAAGGCGTTTTTAAAAAACTAGGACTCCGTATACGTTCAACCGAAACACCATGCAATCCCGCCCACGTGGTAGTCTTCCTAAATGATTATTGGTTCGCTAGTCGAGTTCCATGCGTTCGTTGTATATAAAAAAAAAAAAAAAAGGCGGGGTAGTCGAGGAAGCGCTTTGTCGCAGCTTATCTCCTAGATAGAATATGAGAGAGAGAGAGAGAGATGACTAAAATTAGAAGTTGCCATTAGTTTTTATGAGCTTCCAGAGTAATCACTATCCATGTTTAGTTGTTTATTATTTATCTAGCTCCCATTGCACATGTATTTTCTCTTAAGTGATGAGCTGATTAACACGTTATTTATTTTAGAAGGGTTTTTCAAGATATGAATTTTATCTACTTGCTTTGTGTGTATATCTTCCAACACTATTTTTTTTATTGAAGTTACACATATCAGTTCCTTTTACAATGTTTACCATGCTGTGTTACTTCTTCACGTGTTACTTGAATTCCTTCGCTCTTGCATTATTTTACTTACACCTGTATATTGACCCACCGTGCAATGACTATAATGAGACGGCAGTATAGGGAAATAAAGAAAATTAACCAATTTACAACATAATCTAGCATTTAATATTACGCGACATGCAGACCACCTTTACCTTTATACTTTTTTAAATTACGGCTTTCAACTTTTGAGCTACCCTCTGCCCACCATTCTAAACTGATATAAAGTAACCCATGAAATATTGCGTGGAACATCCTATAGCTGGAACATGGAACATCCCTGTAGCTGGTTTTCTGTCATCGCGAAGTGGTATGAACAGTAAGAATTCCGTAACCCAACTTTTTCCCTAATTGTCCTTACCACTCAGGTAAAGTTTGCCTCGTGAAACTGTGATGTAATAAATAAACTCAGCTCAAAAGTAATGAGCGCTTTGGGCTCGGACGTCACACTAGAAGACCGACATCCCATTCACCCCAACGGAGGACGCGGGCGTCGCTTAGCGCGATGAACTATTTTCTAACGCGAGGTTCTATGAGGGAGAAGAGTCAGCTTTCTAGATGACGTCACAGACAGACTACGCAGTGCTTTTGTTATCATTGCGAGCATTCACGTGACGTCATGCATGGGCGCTGTTCTTGCTTCCGCAGTGCTTTTAAGATAAGCGGACCGAGATAACGCACTGCCTTTCACCGTGCTATTTCTGCAGCAAAGTGGCCGCTGCGATAACCTCAGTGCATGCCTCCTATTGATGGCGTCAGCGCGACATTTAAGGACGTCTGCACATGCGCGTAATCGGCTGTTGTGGACGAAACGGGTCTGTTGCTTTCACTCTCCTGCGCACTGGCATGCCTGCAGAATTCTACCTCAGCTGTTTAGTTGGTCTTTTGCAAATACGCGCGGCTTCACAGACGGCGTCTGCACCGTCTGCTAAAGCGCAAGGTGGCGGGATCGAATCCCGGGTGCATTTCGATGAGGGCGAAAATGAAAGAACGTCCGTGTACCGTGCATTGAGTGCGCGTTAAGGAACCCCAGGTGGTCAAAATTAATGCGGAACTCCCACTGCGGCGTGCCTCATAATCAGATCGTGGGTTTGGCACGTAAAACCGCAGAATATAATTTTCAAAAACTTTCTGCGCCGTCATTCTGCAGCTTTCCTGACTTCATCCGCTCCAACAATTCGGCCACGCCCCTCGCGCTTTATGTATGCAATCGTATGCAAAGGCGAAGGGCACACGGTACCCGACACGTGAGGTGTATCTGTATTGCCGACATCATGCATGCCGAAGCTGGAAATATGCTCATTACTGCGCGAGGCACGCGAGACAGCTAATGCATGTGCCCCGTCCACGGAGCAAGAAAATAATCTTCCTCCGTGGCCCCGTCTCAATGCTTATTTCACTATACCACTCAAGCTATAGTACGTTTCACTCTATGCAGTGTGCGGGCAAACATTTCTTTTAATTACTTTTTAACTCGAGAAGCCATTTTGATTTCACGCCGCGTAATGCTTACATCTACGTACCTACCATAACATATTGAGCAAGTACAGCCCTGCAACCGCCGCAAAAAGGTTTCGTGAACCATGATTATGGGCAAACAGAATTCCCACAAGTAAGAACTGAATAAGTGAGAAGTAAGAAGTGTGCTCCTGCTGGAGCATGTCATTCAACGCGGTGTGTGTCTTCATGTGAGTTACGCATACTATAGATGACGGGGTTGGGTATATGACGCGGGGGTATGTGCAAATAGCACTTCCCAACAGTATAGCTAATAGCTGAGGAATACTGTTGAATATAGCTTACGATTAGGCAAAAAACACAAAGCGCTCTGTTAAAAATAAACAATGAATAAATAAACGATGCGTTTCATGATATACGCTTGCTTTGCTCAATTCTCAATGTCTTTTTTTTTTAATACGTATTACAGCACTAAGACCTACATTTTTTTTTTTTTTTTTTTTTTTTTGCAAAAGGTGGAGTTAGCGTGCAATATGCGGGCGCAGAGTCTACGAAGCCAGTCCCACGAACGAAAACTTAGTGATGAGCCGGATCTTTGAGTGGCGCATCTTCTCTTGTGATATTTGCCGAGAAGCCCTAACATACGCGCAGCTCTGTGCATTCGGCGCCTGAATAGGTTGTGCCTGGTCTGTAACTTCCTTAACGCTGCACGCTATTATTACTGACGCGGAATGCGAGCCCACGCGTCGTGCACTTTGCGGTGACGACTGTATACACTACCCGCTTTCAGAGACGCTTCTCCCTTCGTCACCGACAAACAGAAAGTAAAAGCCGACCCGATAGGAGTCGCGGTGCATGTTTGTGCATTCCGCAGCCCCGACTTGACCTTGCGTCTGCTTTGATATGCGCATGTTCTGCAGAGCTGACAGGTTGCAGCGCAAAGACACGCCACGTGAGTGCAGCATTGCAGCCGCTGCCGCCTATTTTCGAGGAACGAATCGCGTCGTTGGGCTCGCTTTTACAACTCGCCGACGACTGCCTTTTCGTTGTTCCGTCGTTCTCGGTTTCTGCTCCTTTCCGTCCCTTTGCTACCGCCTGCTCTGCATTCCGGCTGCTTTGCATTGCGACGCTGGGGTCAGACAGGCGTGGTGCGCTTTCAACGGGACACCTCCGTCGCCGTTTTACTTAACCAACCAGCAGTGCGTTTACATTGACACTTTTTGGTGCTGTATACCTATACGATTCCGAGCACGTGCTCATTGTTATTATTATTATTTTCATTCCCTTTACGACACGCGGCTTACGAAATCGCAGAGAAGCGAACAAGCTGTCCTGGGGTGATCTTCCATTTTTGTTTTCTTTTTGACGTGCCTCTCTGTGGCTGCAGGAAAGCTCGGTGTCTTGAAGTGGTAATTTCTGTCGGATCGGACAAGCTCTGTTTTTTAAACTGCGCATGCTTGTGCGCAGCTTGCGGCGTATTTACACGTTTCGCGATTGAGATGCAAGGTGATGCGGCGCTCTGATGGCACAGCGCTATGCAAGAAGACGCGTGGTGTGAATGCGCGTGGCGGGTGTGAAAAGTTAATTGACCGCGCTTGGCACCAGTTCCTTCCGCTACAGGCAAATTGTTTCGCTCATTTCGAAACGACTCTTATATCGAAATTCGACAGTAGGCACATATATAATCCAAAGCAAAACAAGCTCTACGATCAATTTCCACTCACGAAAGCTAACGGCTGTGAAACTGTACGCTAAAATCTATTCGCAGCGCCTTATCTTATGTCCCCTGTAGTTCAATCTCATTTTTATGACACAACCTCAATTACACTTTTGTATGCTAATTTAGTCCGTTTCCGTGCCGTAATACAAAAGGCAAGCTTGGAGACGTGTCTGCTGGTCGTCTGCATTTTTTTTTTTTTTTTTTTTGCAGTACCTTGTGCGAAACTGATGTAAGTCTCGCTGTTAGCTATGCGTGCAATATGGGTGCCTACTATTACTCGGGGGTGAGCTTTACGTGCAAGAAAAACTCGCGGCACTTACTTGTTGCGCATGAACTTCATATCGCTAAATATCAATGCACCTTGGCCCTCAACTACAAAACTGTTTGCCGCAGAACGCAGTCCGCGAGCTCTGCGGGGTACAGGTGCTCTGGTCTATGACTCTGGTCGGTTCCGTCAGATCCGACAGTGATTCAGCGCGGAGTGCCTCTTGTACGCACTCTTTCAAGTCTGCCGACACAGAAACTCGAGGGCTAACATAACTAATTTAGTACCTTAGGCGCATAAGTACTTTTCTCACTCACTCACTCTACCATGAAGGCCGATGTCGCAGCGTTCTCGGGGTGTCCGTGGCGCGTTGCGAAAGAAGACCCGCGCCGCGACTGCGTGAGAGCCCGTGTTTCTGGCTCACAGTATACAGTGCCTTCTAGTGGTTAATGTTCTTGAGAGCTTGAGACTTTAAGCAGTGCTGTATTCTCAATTTTTTGGGGGGTGCTCTTTTTTACACTTTTTTTTCTACCTCTCTTTTCTACTATCTTTTATTCACCTTGCCCCCTTTTCCCAGCACAGGGTATACCCAGCCGGTCTGAGAACTGTCTAACCTCCCCGTCTTTCCGCCTATTCCTTCTTCCTTCCTTCCTTCCCTAAGTAGGCAGTTTTCAACAGAATATTTTGAAAGTACGGCCCTTGGCGATATACGGATCAACTCTCAAAAAAAAAAAAAAAAAAACATCCTAATGGTGGATGCAAAAAAATTAACTATAATAGAGAAGTTAAAGATGCTTTGGCAAGGTAGTGCATTGGGCGAGTTGGTGCATAGCTTCACGAATGAATTGTGGCGCAAGAACAGGAAGAAGGAAACCAAGTATCAGACATGTCTCATACTTGGTTTCCTTCTTCGTTTCCTTGCGCCACAATTCATTCGTTAAGAAGTTAAAGACTATTCCGACATAAGCACAATTCCCGCCCGTTCCTTTATTAATTACGGGAAAGAGTTGACGACTGATGTAATTTCTCATGTCGACCTTAAAATTAAATATATGGACCTCAGGAATCTGTTGAGTTCATCGGTGCGCATTTTTGAGATTCACCGCTTGGGGAACTCTCGGTACATCAAACTAGTATTTGCTTCGTCGACTTTGCCAGCGTCTGTCAAAGTGGAGTACGGGGTACACCACGTCCGACCATTCGTTCCGAGGCTTCAGCAGTGTCGGAAGTGTCTCAAGATAGGCCACGTAAGCGCTGTGTGCAGAAATCAAGTGACCTGCCAGCGTTGTGGTGGGCAGCGTAATAGCGCCGACTGTGATGCACCTTCGTCGACATTTTTATTCAAAATACCCCCAATACATGTCCAACTGTCCTGGCTCTCACTAAGCAACGTCGAAGGATTGCCCGAAGATGCAACAGGATGTTCGCATTCTACGAAAAATGGCATGAGGCAAATCTTCCCATAGAGAGGCTGCTTCAATCTGTTCGCCGAGACAGACAACGCTCGCCTAAGAAGCGCCACCCAGTGACTGCAGAGAACTGCATGGCGGGGCGGAGGCGCCACGACAATTGTCTCCGCCTGTGCCGGCATCGAGGACGGTAACGGTACCTACTGCAAATTCAGGGTCTCTGAGAGCACAGGGCGAACATTTGTCGCTCCTGGGTGGCACAGACACGGAGTGGCCTTTGCTGCCCTCTAGACCCACGGGCCATGCCGTGTGTTCCTCTACGTCAAGAAGTGGATGCTAGGGCTAGTAGCGTCAACGCAAGCAAGGAACCGAAAAGAATGAGAGAAAAAAAAAGCGTTGAAAAAATGCTGAAACACCTGCTAAAATCAATGCGCATGATTCTTTGTGGTATCCAGACTCCGGCCGCTAAAAGCGCCGTGCAAGGCCTCGGCGTACCGGAGCTGCTTATCGCTGCTGTTTACATAATTTAACGACCTTTCTTGGCACCTGTGCTAGTCACGCAGGAGAAGCCCACACACAAGCTTCTTCGTTTCACGTTTTTGTGAAGTTTCAATTGGATGCGTGAAGCCAAGCTCTGGAAGGCGGATGGCACTTCTGAATGACTTTCTTGGACTTGTTGGTAACCATGAAAATGCTGAACTTGCCTTCCTCGTTGTGCATATTTTTTCTATGTCATCGTCACCCTGAATCCAGCCTTTACGTCTCCGTTCCCCCCTCCCCCTGTGCAGAGTTGCAGGCTAGAGCACTCTAGCTCAGGCCGACCTCTCTGCCTTCCTTCAAATAGGTTCTCTCTCTCTCTCTCTCTCTCGTTCTTGGGAATAAACCTCGTTACATTACACATGCATACGCACAAAATACGTGTATGGACTGATTGTTTTTCAAGGCTTGACGTTACGTGGAGCTAAGGATAGCAGATCAACATAGCCGCTGTTTCTCGCAGGCGCTCACATTTCATGACGCACAATTACTAAAAGGATACATATTCATGCCTTAAACCATGCCAGGGAAGTAGGAGCTGTACATGGCGCAAAATGCGACGTGACACCGCTTACAAAGAGACTTCCGAGATAACCTTCCCTTAATCTTCGTGTGCATCTGTGGTTTTTCGCAACATATAAAAGGAAAGATGCCCTATCGGCGAGCCACTCGCGGCATCACTATGCGGGGCATTATACAACTATGCCCAAAGGGCATGGTTAACTTCAGAGCTATTCGAAGGCGTCTGACGTGTTGCCTGTCGTGCGTAGGTGTCAGAGGGCGAAATGCACCCTTGGTGACCTGCAAAGGACAAGTGTTTCAAGTATACCTCTGTGCATTGCTCGCGCTGTTCTCGTGACGTTTCTTATCCATCTTCTCTTTCTTGTTTCTCTCTCTCCCCTCCATCATAGTTGCTTTGAGAGAATGTAGCCCAGTCGGGAAAACGGTGACTTCCAGGCGGTCATTCTTGCCTTCAATATTTTATGTATGCGACGACGCACAGCCTGATTCATTTAGAAGGGATATGAACTGTTGGAGCTATTGTCGCAGGCTTCTCAACAGCAACCTGCTTAGTAATGTGCGCTGTTGGGCGAGTTTGTGCATATTTATAGGGTTGGAACGAGCACGAAATTTGGCAGGGACGAGGGAGGACACAGGACAGGTGCTCACTTACTACTGATGTTTGTTGAATCCAGCACGTCAAAAAGAAATCCTGCCCCAGATTGTCAAGCATGCGCACAGTGAAGACTACCAAGTATACATTCAAGGTGGCTTACTGTTTTCGGGCACGTGTGAGTGTGCGTGTACGCTCGTGTGCGTCCGTGCGTACAGCGCGATGATCACAAGCGCTTTATTTTATACGAATTCATTTAATTTCCTGGTAAATTTTGCATGTAATATTCATGCGATGGAAACGATCCGACAAGCTGCCTGGCGAGTCTACGGACAATTAACGGCCAATAATAAAAATTCGCAGAGCGCAGTTATCTGAGAAACTGCGCACTGGAGCGCCTGCATGAGCTTGCTCTACCGAAGTGGTCAGTGGCGTGCGCCGCGCGTGCCCAAGTGTGTCGGAAAAGTCACACGCGTGACGACAACGTTGTCGTCTCCTCGCGACACGCTATGCCGATGACAGGAAGGCTTTTCTCGAAGCACGCCAGATCGTCGGGGCACGCAGCCGCGTCGACGGCGACACCGGCTCGGTTGGGCACACGCCCGCCCGCGCATGACTGCGCAGGGCCCTCAACAGCTGCGTGAGGCGAGAACGCCGTCGCGTGCGCGCGCGCCAGCGAGTTGTTGCGACCAGACGCACGACCGGCGCTAAATAAAACTCACTTGTGGAGGGCGCCGGATAAGCTTTGACCGTCCGAGTGTCTTCGACGTGCACCAAAAGCATGGCGCACGAGCGATTTTGCATTCGACTCCCCCATCGCCTGAATGCGGCCGCTGCGGCCGGGAGTCGAAATCAAAAAAAAAAAAAAAAAGAACTCGTGCTTAGTAACTGAGTAGACACCACCGTATCCACTGTGCAACAGCGAGTAGTCACAGGCCCGGCGTTTTCTTCCACACATATTAAAATTAAACTATGGGGTGCGACGTGCCAAAACCACCATCTGATTATGAGGCACACCGTAGTGGGGGATTCCGGATTAACTTGAACCACCTGGGGTTCTTTAACGTGCACCTAAATCTCAGTACACGGGAGTTTTCTGCATTTCGCCTCCATCGAAATGCGGCCGCCGTGGCCGAAATTCCATCCCGCGACCTCGTGCTCAGCAGCCCAACACCATATAGCCACTAAGCAACCACGGCGCGGGTCCACACATATCTATAACAGCCCCGCTAGTGCTGTCAGGACCGACCGACCGACTGATCAGTAGACTGATTGATCGGTCGGTTAATAAATAAATAAATAAATAAATAAATAAATAAATAAATAAATAAATAAATAAATAAATAAATAAATAAATAAATAAATAAATAAATAAATAAATAAATAAATAAATAAATAAGTTTGATACGGTTTCGTTTAACGGCCCAAAACAGATATATGAAAATGTAAGTCAGAGTGGAGTGCTCTGGAATTCATTTGGCCATCCGGGTTCCTTGAACGTGCGACTAAGACACGAGAGTTTTTGCGTTCTATCCTCACCGGAGGGCACTGTCGCGGTCGCCGTACTCCGCTATTACAGATTTCATCAGCGATACTCGATACAATCAGCACGGCGTATGCTCGTATACTGCCATAACACCTCACCTTGAGATACGTATGACGCAACACGTGTGTCCCTGAGGCTCGCTTGCCGCACGTGGTACTAATGGGTCATTGTGCAGAGAACGCATGCGTATGCTCGTAAAAGTGAAAATGCGATTCTAATCGCCGGACGAGCGACTGACAAGCAAGGACTTGCCACGTTATCTTACCGGGAACCTTGTCATAAGTGACGGAGTTCAGAGTCCGGTTCTTGTGACGATTAGTGTACTTTTGAATATATATATATATATATATATATATATATATATATATATATATATATATATATATTCTCACTATGTGTATATTTACTGCTGACCGCTGAGGTTTGGGAGCGAAGTTGAAAAGCGATAAGTTTGACCTTTACCTTCTGTGCTAGTAATCTACATTTTCCCTAAAAATAACATCCGAATAAAGTCTCGAACCAGCATAGTTCGCCATTCTAAACGAATTTAGGATTACTCTTTAGAGTGAGTTTAATGTTGGCGCCAGCGAAGACTGGCGACCATAAGACAATTCAGGACGAAACAGACTTACGTTGGCTGCCTGAGATGATATATCTTGAACTGCACGTCAGACAGATGAAAACAGTAAGGTGCGTCTGTGTTGTACATTTCAGTCACGAATACGAACAATTAAAATTTTCATCTTACATGTAAATACTGGCGTTGACATCGCAGGGTGAATTCCCACAGACCTAATTCGACGCAAGACCACGTACGCAGCAGGTTTATTTCTAACGTATACCGAAGCTCCTGTCGCTTTTGCGACCGTTGCATGCCAGCTGAACGCTTCTTAAAGAGTAATGTCAGTGAGATGTTGGTGTATATCGCATTCAGTAAGATTTCTGGTGCTGCGAATATTGCGATAGGTTATGTTTTTACTCGGAAGCATTAGCAGCAAGAACAACAACCACTGTTCTGCACATGCAGATGGCTTTTCAGATGCTTCATCAAAAAAAAAAAAAAAACACAAAATATTAAAAGCGCAAGTAGACAAAAAACGAATAATAAAAGAATGAGTTTGGCATGCATCACTGATGTGTAAATATCGGACTGTGTAGAAATGTAGAAGGTCTGAAGCTTATCAAATTGCTTCTCAGAAATTCCTTCTCATTCGACGCCCACACAAGCACCCAATCGACTCTGTAAAGCAAGACGCTTTATCTAAGAGGCCGTCGCCCAATGGCCATATTTAGACAAGTGAATAACAGGAAAAAAAGTGTATCCGTATGATGTCCATTATAGCTGCATAAGCAGGAGGAATAATCGGTTTCAAATGTATATATGGACGAGGAGAAGGGAGACAGAGGGCCTCGATTTGTGTTGATCACGACCATATAAAGCCAGCAAGCAATGAAGCCAAGGAGCTTCATTGCTTGCTGACTTTATATGGTCGTCATTATATATATCATTATCATCTTCATCATCAGCCTATATTTATGTCCACTGCAGGACGAAGGCCTTTCCCTGTGATCTCCAATTACCCCTGTCTTGTGCTAGCTGATTCCAACTTGCGCCTGCAAATTTCCTAACTTCATCACCCCACCTAGTTTTCTGCCGTCCTCGACTGCGCTTCCCTTCTCTTGGTATCCATTCTGCAACTCTAACGGTCCACCGGTTATCCATCCAACGCATTACATCAACCGATTAATCTCGATTAAATCATTATTAGAAAAATTGGAGATTAAGAATCGCCCCGCAGATAAATCTACTGGTAATAAAATCAACTCCAGCGCTTGTCGAATGGATGCCGCAGTGCTGCAGTTGACCTGCCGAGGGGGGAGGGGGGGGGGGGCGCCCCTGAGTCTCCCCTGACTTTAAGCACTGCTCTTTATATAAATTAAGTACACAATTTTCTCTGATATTCAGCGCAATTTACGCCTTTTTACTAGAGTTCATGTATGCACCCATTATTGTGTAAATTGCGACATAAACGATAATCTGGACGCCTGCCATATTTGCACCAAGCCTACATGCGCTTGAAGATGCAAGGCCGACGTCGAAGGATGTTGAGATGCCAAAGGGGTAAAGAGAATTAAACCTACTCCTCATAGAGAAACCTATCATCTTCAAGGCAACAGCAACGCCACTTTCTTTATTGATGACAGAGAAGCAGCGAGTCTTGGCCATGGCTGACAGTGGACACATCGCAATATGCCACAAAAGTTCGTCAATCTTCCGTAATTTGGCTTGTCTTATTCAGTGTACGATGTACTATCGGGTTCAGTGTGAGCTAAAACACGTTAGCGCATAGTAAAGCGCTGTATCTCGTACTGAGCGCGATAGTACACTGCATCTGCTGCTCAAAATGTCTACGTATATTTGACCCAGTCGATCCAACCAAAGTCGACGCACTTTCTTCTTTCTTCTAGCTCGATACGCGCATGCTTCAGTTTCATGACTTCAACGCTGAATGAACGGGAACATCCCTATAGCACAAGTAATGCATGTTCTTATCCGATGTGTACCAACGCTGCAGGTTCAATGATGCGGCAAATTTTGCGGAGGTTCTGAAACATAGTCAAACCGAACGCACTGCGTGTCATCTGACGGCGACAACTTTTCGATAGACCACCGATTAGCCTGGCTTCGTTCAGCAGTTCAGCACGTTGTGACCCGGCGTATTCAACCATATAACATGTAAGCACCGTTTGAGTGCACGGCCACAACAGTTATTAATTCGCCCAGATCGTCACAGGACCATCACAGCAGGCTCGAATGCCAGTCACTCGAGCCAGAAACCGCCCGACAGGTGTTTCCATAGAAGACGCGTTATTAAGAAGAGAAGAGTGGATTTAAATTAGACATAAAATTAAAAGAGCTACATACGCGCGGTCACACACGCACAAAAAAAATGGCGGCGCATCCATCCTTTGGAGATGGTTGGCACCGTTAAGGCGATAAAGAATCTTTCTTATGATGGACGTGTAAGTTTGGTGATGATAAGTTCTTTATGTTAAGATGATTATTGTATCCCCATGTCATATCCCCATGCCATCCCTGAATCACGAAACATTATGGGCCCATCAGCATACACACGAAGAGGCAATCTCACTGCCAACCACAATGCCGAATGATACCACGACACAGCATATCTTGTCGTAATCACTGCACCCCAATAGAACTACCAACACCCACTACCCCTAGTATCCTGGCTGCAACTTCGTTTCAATGAACATCCATCAATTAAGCGGTCGCGCTCGACGCACGCATGTGTCTGTTGCGGATGGCACGCTATCGCTGTAGGGCGATAAGAGCGGAGACGATAACGACGTATATCGGCATTTAAAGAGAAGACAATGAAGAGGAAAGTCGCGGCATTAAAATACCGTTCTGTTTGCTGTTCCTATCACATGCGCAGTGCTGAAGTTGACTATTCGGGCACACACCCTGCGGCCCATGTTGTCCGTTCGGCAAGACAGTAGCACCTAGTGGCCCAAGCTGGTAAATAACGTGGGTCGCTATGGGTATATGTGAAAGAGGTTCGATCCATACCGCAAACTGGGTGAAGTTCCAAAAGAATGCAAATCACATTAAAGGCGAGTAAGTTATGTTGGGCGATAAGTCTTTCATATATACACTTTTAGAAAGAGAGTTCCGGAAAGGCCGGTAAATGCTTCATTTACCATACTATAGCCTTACACTAAACACATTGCGCAAGAGATCAATCATCACTGTTGATGTTCATTTAGTTAAAACAGCTACCGCTTCATTTTATACGCCCTCTTAATCTGTGTGATGTCATGTTTTAATGACGTATACCATTTCTTTAATGATGTTAACAGACCTCTACAACTTTCCTGAATTAACGATTGTGTACAATAAATTGCACAAATAATTTCGATACGCAGCGTAGCTTTTGTACGAAATACGTAAGTGATCGTTATTTTAATTGGTGGATGCTCTTGAGGCTATAAAAAGCGATGCGCGGCGCTTGCACCATCCAGAAATCTCGCGACCTTGATGCTCCCATGATGTATGATGACGTATTGCGATGACGTCTGCATCTTGCGATGTCTCGCGTACTTAATTGTGCGTAATGCGCTATGCAACAATTACACTGCATTGAACAAGAACTTGACACATGCTACAATTTTTGCCACGAAGTTGATCCTTTGCCATGCAAGTAGCTTACGCACCTAGTTATATTTTAACTATATATAGCTGCGCGCAACCTCGCAACATCTGTGACAGTGAGTTACGCGTTGCAACTTTATGTTGGTGGCTACTTCGGCAATTTGCCCACAGAATGCACGGCACAGACGGAGTTGATGGCGCGGGTCGAATGTTACGAAATATCCGCGCACGGTTATTCAGGGATACCGACGATGTAATGTAGGTATATGTATAATTGTTTCTGACAGAGAATTGTTCCCGTCTCCCCGTATCGCTGTTGCTTTTTTTTCCTTTTTTTTTTTTCGCGCGCACGTGGCCCGCGAACGACGAATGTTCGGTTTAGAAAAAAAGGAAAGAAAGAAAGAAAAAGACAAGCAGATGGAGGAATGCGATTACTCGCGGGCGTAAAGAAAAAAAAAATGTGGAGGGTGAAAGTGCCCCAAGCAGATCAAGGAAGCCTTTGGCCTATCACAGAACCGTCTTACGCATGAACGACAATGCCGCTCTCTTGGTGCGTGCGTGTCCACGTGGCCTGCCCGGTTTTCCTTAGCGGGCTCCTTGATAGCAGTGAACACGCTTCGCGCGGATGGAGTCGAATATGTCGTCAATGCGAACATCGTTTGTGACAAGCAACTGTGGACAGGGTGTTGCATAACGACTCACGATAGGAAAGAAATAAAAATAAAAGCTTAGAAAGTTTGCCTCCAGTTTTCTGACGTATTACCGCTTGCTTCTTTCCCGGAGGGCACGCTATATATTCTTTACACGTTGTTCGTAAATTATTCACCCCATCATTAAGCAGGGTTCCATTAATGCAAGGATGACGCAAGAAATCGCTTGCAATAAGTTCATCACTAACTGAAGTAAGTTATCATCGAACCGGAAAGGTTTTCATTCTAACAAATTTCCGCGTCGATACACGAAGCCTGTCCGTTAACGATTCTTTCCGGCTGCTGCGGATCGTGCTCACCTCAATTAATGGATGTTCGAGGTATTCTTTTTGTGCAAAAATCCCCGTCAAGAAATCGCGTAAGAGGAAGTCAAGAGGAGTAAGCTCCGGTGACTGAGTATACTAGGAACGGCCCAATCAGAAAGTCATACTCAAGCTAACGTCACTTGCAAACTAACTTTTGGACTGCCCCTGTCACGTTCTCGAGCCGCAAGAAAACTCCGCACAAAACATTTGTTCAGCTTTGCTCTGGGTCCAATGTTGCGAAGTTCCGTGAACTCGAATAAATACATACAGCCGATGGTCGTATCGTATACCATGTTTTATTGTAACACAGTCTTGTCGAACTGCCACTGATAACGAAGAACCGCGCAGATGATCGGTTTTCTGCGAAGAGGAGGAGCAAGAGAAGGATGGTGCAAGCTACGGGCGGATCTATAGCCTTGCAAATGCGCTCTGCCCGAGCGGCACTGCTGTAGCGAAGTGACGCAGCAGTTAGTTTTCGGACGCATCAGCTCACCAGGGAGACGACGATGAAGGGGGATGAGCTCTGGCAGCGGCAGGCACAACGACAACGCAAAGTAACATTTGAAGAAACTAGATTTATTTAACTTGGCACTAACTTGGTTCCTTAAAACTGTACACACACATATTATACATGAAAGGATGTCATACCGATCGTCGGCGGCCTGCCTGACCGGCCTGGTCTCCCGTGGTGAAGTGGCGCCGTGGGCTGATGTGTCCTTGCTCACTCCAAAATGACTCAAAACCCCTTCCTTAAATGTGTTTCTACAGCATTCAAGGGGCCCGCGGAGTCCGTGGGAGACGCAGGCTTCTGCACCAATCGCGTATTCAAGCCAATCAGGCAAGCCGTCGTGCTCCAATAGGGGCCAGAGTTTTCGTGACCATGCAGACATGGTCGCGACAATAGACCGTGAACAACAAATTTGGCCATGCCTACTGAACCTCCCCCCCCCCCCCCTCCCCCCCCGATACGGCCGAGCGTGGAGCGACCGCACTACACGTGCATACACTCGTTCAAACCCGTTTCGGGATTCCTCAAGGTCGGCCGCGGCATACGTTCTTCGCGACACTGCATTAGTTACTGTCAGTCCATGAACAGTTCGCAATTACATTGTAGAGACCATACTTACCTCACCTGACTGAAAAGGGACATCAGGTCCTTTTTCAGTGACTACCAAGTTTTGCGGCATTACGGGCAATGAACATGCCGATGAAGCTGCTCGGTTGCCTTGTGGAGTAGATATATCGATCCTGTTTTCAATGACGGGCGCTGCAAGGCAGCTACACACATGCACTATTGCTTTCCGGCATGGGGAAACACTACACAAACATTAACAAGTTTCCAAGACTCCGACAGCGATTCCTGAAGATAACTGCTCAGTTACCGTTGAGTTACGCGGGAAATTGTTTGCTGAAGAAATTTAATATAATTGGCTTGAGTAATGGCTTGATGTATCGGCTCTGTTAAGATTTAAAAGTGAGCGCAAGGAAATTACGACTATTTCTACGTCAGCTCACTTAAAGGTTCAAAGTTAACACACAGGTTAATGACACACGACGATGTGGCCGTCAATTTGTTTTAGCCGAAGTCACAGACCAATTATGGCGAAGAGATGCTTTCCAAGAACATTCCTCGAACCATAAGTCCTCTTAATCACCATTGCTCTAGACTTACAAAATAGAACTTTTGCAGATTTGAAAAAAAAAAACAGTTTTTTATGTGAACGCATTACTTTTTTATTATATGGTATTTAGGAGATGTCGCCTTTAATTGGCGCCGGCTACTCCTTTTCACATAGAGATATGACAAAAAAAAAAGAATTAACCTACACGCATTAAAACTAAATGTCGACTCCAAATCACAATAACACAAAGTCCAGTAACATAAGTACACTGATTCCACACTAATACTGAAAGTCAACTCAGAAACACAGCAACACAAAAGTTCAGTCACAAAGGCGCATTAAAGTAAACACAAAATCCAGTCACATAAGCGCACTAATGCCACAGCTAAAACTGGAAGTCAACTCAGAAAAACAGCACACAAAGCTGTCACGTACGGTGCCCTAAAGTAAACACAAAATCCGGTCACGTGGCTGTACTAAAATTAGGGCACACTAAGAAAGCACGCATTAGATTCAAATGAAGATACATGAACCCAGGTGTTGAATTGACCAAAATCAGATAAAATAAAAAATCGTATAGAGGGAGCTTATCACAGATAAACACTCTTTTCAATAGTTTCCGAGAATATTGCTCGCTTCTAGAAATCTTATAGGAGGGCCATTAACACTCGTCTTTGCAATGAATATGTTGGCCAAATACCTAAGATCTTCCTGAGGCTGAAGGGCCTGCGCTCTAATGCCCCTAAATCACGTGCTAAACGTTGTCTGTGTGTGAGGTGTCACGGACATTCTAACAGAAGATGCTTTACATCCTCATCCGTGTGGCCACAAGTACATTCTGCACTATCTGATCTTGAAATTTTTTGTAGAAAATGTTTTGTGTAGGCGGTAGCGAGCCGCAGACGGTGAATGAGCGTTTCAAAGGCTCTGGTTGTATCTACTACCACATATCGAATTTTCAATGCATTACTAATCTTTGATCATTGTACATTTGTGTTTGTGCGAACTTGCACATAGGTGTCTGTCAGAGTTTACTGGGCACAGTAGAACACTGACATTAAAGAGTTGCTTACTGTTATTTATTTTCTTATTAACGTGCATCATAAGTATTCTAGATTTCGTACTCTATGGTTACGCTTATTTTTTATTTTATTCCTTTCCATTATTGTCATTTATCCCGGTTGTAATGAAGTATATACTACGTCTGTTATCTCTTACCGCTACCTTATTCCTGTGTGCATTCTTGTTTTGTCTAAGTTTACCCGCCGTGGTTGCTCAGTGCCTATGGTGTTGGGCTGCTGAGCACGAGGTCGCGGGATCGAATCCCGGCCACGGCGGCCGCATTTCGATGGGGGCGAAATGCGAAAACGCCCGTGTACTTAGATTTAGGTGCACGTTAAAGAACCCCAGGTGGTCCAAATTTCCGGAGTCCCCCACCACGGCGTGCCTCATAATCAGAACTGGTTTTGGCACGTAAAACCCCATAATTTATTTTTTTTTGTCTAAGTTTTGTTGTGGATCGATATACTGCTTTGCTGTTATCGCCCTTGCAACACGTGGTGGTGGGAGCTAGTCAAGCTGCTTCAAGGCAGCTTTTTCTCCCATCATCCCTCATGTATCATGTATACTTAACAAATTCAAATATTTGTATGTGGTATCAGTGGAATGAACCGCAATTATTCGCAGTGCTCTAACAGTTTCACGAGCTGCCTCTATCGGAAGAGATACTGCAGTGACCACGTGACTCATTATCATATCAGAAGGTCGTGCAAGCAGTACTGTAGCACGACCAAAACGCTTCTGCGATCCACCGGCCTGTGTTACGCCTATGGTACTTCCACTGTGCGTTCTTAATGCTTTCTCTTCCTAGTAAGATGATGCATACAGACAAATATTTAGCTAGCTCCCTCCCCGAATCTTCTGCCGAATAACAATTTATCACGCGTTATAGCATCTTCTAAAGAGACGAAGCGCGAAGATAAAGTTATTTAGGAATGGATGCACTTAAAAGGAATTGTTTGGTTGAATTAGCGCATTTTGCTCTCAGAAACACATACGTATATTGAAGAGGTTACCTCACATCAGTTCTTTTCTTTCGTGCATTCCAATGCGTTGCTTCGCGCTCCTATACGAGGGTGCGTACATCGTACCTTGTGATTCGGCACTTTTTTCCAAAACAATGTCACGTTACGCACACAAGGTATCCTTCAATAGCAGCCAGCTTCTATCAACCCTGTATCCTTGTAGATACTGATTAGACATCGATATGCGAAGAGCCCCAAGCAGTGAGCCCCAAGTGTTCCGTAAGCAGATGCGATGCTTGGCGACAACATCCGGCATTAGCCTTGGACTTCTCTGCATTCAAATGGGGGGCACTTCATCTCGGATTTGCGCTCTGGAGAACACAGAAAAGCTTTTCCTGAGACCCTTATGTAAGTGCGCCCCGCTCTCAGTATTCTAATTACTTCCTCGTGCTCAGTCTTTCTAGGCGACTCGATCCGTGCCTTGTACTTTACACGCCCCATGGTCTGCGCCTCCATGGAAACCCATTGCAACGTATTCTTTCAGTTGCTGAAGGACAGTAGATGGAAAAAGCGAACATGAATGGTTCGGTTTAGCTACTTATGCAAGGTACTTGGCTGTGGCAACTACCAGCGGTGGCACGCACATTCTAGAAAGCGCTCAAGAAAACATGGCATTTCCTGGCCCATTTTCAGCTGCACTGTTGGTGTAATTTTAATTGGACTATGGTGGCGTGGCGTTAGAAAAGCTCAGAACTGACGGGCTGCTCTGACCCCCTAACTTCTCTTGCACACCACATAAGCTGATAACATGCAACAACAACGACGACGACGACAACGCAATAACAACAACAACGACAACAGCAGTAGTAGCAGCAACAGCAACAACAACAACAGCGACAAGTAGGCCCCATATAATCACCACGTATAACAATGACACGCGTACATGTCGGGCCCGCCGCGGTAGTTAAGCGACTATGTCTTGTGGCACGCTTCTCCACATGCATTGATTTTCGATGTTGGAAATACTTGAATGTGCACATGCTGAGAAACTGCTGTTGTTTTAGTGTGCATTGTCGCCAATGGCCTCTTACAATCCGGTCCTGTTGAAAGCGAGCTTACTTGTATTTATCATAATATGGCCGGAGCCACTCCAATGGGTGTGTCTGAATGCAATGACCCCCCCACGCTTTCTAGTTTCCTTCTCAAATGTTCGTCAAATTTATCCTTTCTCCTGCCTTCCTATCTAATAAGAAAATTTCCTGCCGATTTACATTTTTCTCACCGAGCATGACGCTTAGCTCAGACGGCATCCCCAGGAAGCGAAGCGCACTGCTATACGTAGCATTACGCGCTGCGCTTTTCAATACAACGTAACACGTCTAAAAGTAAACACAATCAGATTGTGCGAATCACGTGTGCGTTTTTTTTTGTGCAAAATTGGAGAGTTCATCATCATGATTGCGTGCTCGCAGATTCGCACTCCCCTCTCCCTTGCGAAGATAGCTGGATGACGGCTGACCAAACCAAACGAAAAGCATCAGCCGCAGGTGGTGTCCTCCTCGCACCCTGTCAAACACGGCTCCCTATCAGTGACGGAGACTAACATAGGAGGCCATACTTTTGTGTACTGCAGGCGCCAGAAGCGATTTCAGAAGCCGGAAATACGTCATGGCTATATATATATTCTGTTCTTGGGATGCGCGCGCACTGTATTCTTAAAATATGTCCCATGGGTAACACCCCTACCATTAGGGCTTTAAAAACACTTATAGTGTACGTCAAAGGAGCTCTAAATAGACGTGTTATGAGAAGTGTCGTGGTTGAAAACGGTGTAATAATTCTGACAGCCTTGGACGCACAGAAATATCTCACAAGAAAATTTGACAGCAATAGCTTTGAAAGCTTCTTTAATGCACTTTTCGGGTCGTCTGTCGCGGCGGCGGCGGCGGCGGCGGCGGCGGCGGCAGCAGCAGCAGCAGCAGCAGCCAATTACCCCTGTCTTGCACTATACTCGGGTACAACTTAAGAAGGCAGGAGAGGCCCCGCGCCCAGATGACCGAAGCGCGGCAGCCGATTTCCTCCGCGACTAAATAGTCCCGCTGACGCGACTCGGCCCAATTCGAAGCGCGGGCTGCCATGGGACACCGGCCACCCGGATCATGACGTCAATCTAGAGTAGCGCGCCCATTGGTGAAGGCTCGTGTGCATCCACCTTTGAGGGGCAAATGCCGCTGCCTTCTAAAGTTGTATCCGACTGTAGCTCATTCCAACTTGCACCTGCAAATTTCCTAACTTCATTTCCTAACTGTTTTTACAATACCGTCGACTTCATATAACGATGCAAGCGGCACTCATAAATCGAATAGGCCCCATTGTATTGTTGGCAATTAAATTTCAGTTTCGTTAGTAACTGCATTACCCAGGTAGTATTTAGTTAGCACTAAGGCGATGCTTTTTTCTAGCTTCAGCAGGTAGTGAAAATTAGTAACCATCATTTTACTACCTGCACTTACCAAGAAGGTAGTGCTTTTTGGGACTAGTAACGTGTTGGTATTTACTTGGTGAAAATGACGACCTTTTTTTTAAGAGTAGTGTCTCTCTGAAAGGTTTACTCTTCTCGGTTCCAGTCATTTCAAGACGCCTCGAGAAGACGTTCAACTATCTCCACGTGTGCTACTTCACGTATACAACACAAGCGAAACGAATACCCGACCAACGACCTCAGGCGACAGCAGGAGGCTGGAGTGCTGCAGAATCGTATGGCAAGAACGAAAAGCATCCTGCGAGCATTAAGAGCTTCATGAATATGAAGAGGGCGAACGATGTACGGCAGCACATCATCCAAGCGTACGTCGCCTGATCGCCGCCTTTATTTTCTTTCTGTGCACGGCCGTTATGGCGTTGCGAGTATACAGGCGTGCGGAAATCCTGCGTGGTGGTTGGAACAAGTTAGCAGTGCGACCGCACCTAGCCACGTGTCGAAGCAGGTACGGCAAACCGCGTGTTGTTGTTTTTCTTTTTTTGTTCTTCTTTTTCTTCATCCCCATCGACGTGGTCTGATTATGACTTCGTTCTTTATTAAGCATGAAATGCTTTTAGCTCCCGTTGTCGGCAACCTTCAGTGACCTTGAGCGAAAAGCCAGAGCCGTTATCTGGGCATCGTTGCTAACAAGGAAATTTATTTACCCGTAGGCACGCGTACAACTTTTGTATGAACGTAGAGTACAATATAACGTAATACACACGCAATACATCGTACTTGATATAAACAGAACAGATGAGCAAACAAAATAGTAAATTGCGTCTGCTTGACATTGACTTTGCCACACATCAAAAACACTACGACAGTGTACATGCAAAATCATAAATGTCAGCCTCGGATTCATGAATGACACCCGAAGCACACACAAGTACAGTTTCTACTCAGGCAAACAAAGTTTGGGCATTATTCTGGCTGTAGCAAAATTTTGCCTCGAGACACGGTTAGGTACCGCGTAGACCAGCGGCGAAGAAACTCGGCTTCGCCGAGCTTGAAGAGCTGTTCTTCAAGATGACCCCATATTATCACCCGTAGTTTGCGCACTCTGGGGTACATTGCTCTATTTGGCTGCCGGGATTGTTCTGCAATGTTGCGGAAGCACCACAAAACGTAGCTAACGCTGTAGTAGACGAGACTCGCAAACCGATCTCGCTGCCGTGGTGCCCGCGCGATGGATATTCCAAATAATCTTCCAACCAGCTTCCAGAAGGTGCGCGCTACAACGCACTCCTTTACTACATGCGTGTTGGTCTCTGTTTGTGCGCAATGTATGCGTTTATCATTCGCTACCATATCCCAGCGTTCAAGCCTGTCTCTTGTAGGTACAATGCCCCACTGATATTGCCAGTGAAAATACTTTCACTCATCGTTGCGAGAACAAAATGGGATCATCCGGGCAACCAGTCAAAAGTTAAGAAAATGCGGTCTCTGGCCCCCAACCCTTTGTACAGGACCACATTACATACGCTAGTTACTGCCCGAACAAGTTACAAAAATATTGCTTCCGAGTTCTTCCTAATGTTTGTTCACACTGTCACTCAAGCTGTAACTTCTAGTACGCTGAAGTTTTATTTGTCATTTCCAATAGCGACGTTCAAAAGGCAGGCACAGGGCACCATATACACTTGATTGTCATCTTTTGGCGCTGAGACAGGGCTGCCTGTGCTCTTTTCAACGCCAGCGGTCTGTGAGTTCCGCGGCGCGGGTTTTGCGCCGCCTCCTTCGAGAGATGGCGCCAAGCTGCGTGGCTGGGATAATCAGCAATAAATTGTGCGGAATTGAACAGCGTCAGCAGACGCGAGACTAAATCGGGAGTCTAAGACCTCGTCAGGCTTTCTCGCCTTTAGTCTTTGCCTCCCGCAGGGAAATTTTGTATTCTTCCTGCAAAATAAACATGTTTGATTTGATTTGATATACTTAAGATACACTAAAATCAGACTATATAAGTACGCTAAAAAAACAAGAAGGTGCACTAAATACAAATGTTTCGTCTCTTCTTGTGTTGTTTTATCAAGAAGACTCCAGAAAGCAGTACTAGTGTATGCTATCAGTCTTTCTTTTTAATTTCCCCCCTTTTCTGCCGACCTCCACAAATATATGTTTTCTCGGCATGGGTAAAGAGGTAAAAAATTTCACAGCAGCATTGTATTGGGTTCTCGTGAACTTTATTTCATTCGGATTCGTTGCGAGAGCACATGCTGCAGTAAGTCCCGATGAGAGACTTATGCGACGACTTCCTGTTCTCATGTCAGAAAAAGACATGTCATTTTTGTTTTCAGCTACTGTGCTCTAAATATTCAAGCTAAACGACTCTTGCTTTCCTCTTTATACATCGCAAGGACTATTATATCTACGTCACTACCCTTATACTATAATATAGTTCTAGCCTTACAAAAGTCTAACCATCATATGCGTCATCAATTGCCTTCTCATAACCATGACAGCATGAGTACCACATTTCTGTTCCTCTCCGCAGTGACCGATAAAGCCAGCGTCATCCAAAATCATCGAAAGTGTCAACTCTAACGCCGCTGGCCTTTCCGTTGGGGAACCGTGAGTGACGTACATGTTAATTGGGCGTTGCACGAGGACACGCTACATCTTGTCATGTTCGATGGCAACGATTGGCGCTCTTATTTTGAAGGCCGACGTACGCATTTACTAGCAGGAAATTTGCAGCATCTCCCCCCAATGAGATGACGACGTTCGCTGGTAAGTACTAGTTGATGGTAGGTACAAGTAATAACCGGGATACAAGAGGGAGTAAACACTGATTGTTTTACGACGACTGCAAACTGAGCTACGCACTTGCCAAGGCACGTCAGAATTGCCTACCTCCGTCCGCAAAAGCACAAATCCGCTAAGGGCGTGTTTGATCGCGTTATGTTTGACGCTGGTTGCAGCTGGCCTGACGGCAAGGTCAAGACGGTCGGGCCTGAAACAAATGTCAGAATAATATTGTTTTTTTTTTTTTCACATCAAAGCTACACCAACAGGACAAGGTATCGTGCCGTATAGAATGGAGTACCTGTGAATAAATTTCGGGTGTAGAATGGCTCACCACATGCGTCCGCAAATCTCTGCACACGGGGCCGATGTAGGGTGCCAACCGCCCCGAATTTAGCGGGACAGTCCTGACTTTTGAGCAAATGTCCCGTGTCCCGACTTGACTAGTGAGGACATCCAAGTGTCTCGACGTTTGCGTTTCTTTAAATACTGGATAACAATAAAAATACCACATGTCCTTTTTTATAATACCTGACAGCTCGTTTAGACGGTCTTCTTTCTTGCACTCTCTTGCATTGTCATAAACCTAAGGGTGGTTTCGTTTTTGTCGTGGTTCCAGTTCTGTTGTAGAGGCCCTAATCATTCCCGCTACTTCTAACTGTATTGGTAGCCGTGTTAGCCAGGCAACTATACTGCACCTAGTGAACCACGACACAACAGGACTACAAAAAAAAAAAAAAGAAAAATGTTCAACTTCGTTGCACGTACAGACTGGAGACCCCTGGCCCTGACAGGGTCGGTCGTCGCCAGTCGTCCTCTCCCCCCCCCCCCCCCCCTTCTTCCTCCATTCCAACTTCGTCCACTCTCAAGCTTTTAACCTTGCGCTCAAGAACTAATTGTCCGCAGTGAGTAAAAACAAATGAAACATATAGTGAGGAACGCAAGACTAAAGCAGCAGTCGAAGACGGTTTGTCTGTCATGTAGTCTGCTGACCCTCAAGTAGGGTGGGCCATCCACCTCCATCAATAAGAGACTTTATTCCTTAGTTCGTACTTGTATTTGTTGCGCATTCTGCCGCTGCTTTGCGTAGAGGTGCTTCTTCCGTGGCTCAGTAAGCAGACCAGTCTGGGGCGACCAACAACCATAAAAACAGTGATAAAAGATGATGAGAGAAAGAAAATGGAAAACAGCTGATATGTGATGACCAAACCGGAAAGGCAGAACTATACACAGGAACTGGGAAACAAACTGCGCCTTCCAAACATGTATACACACCCTGGCTCCCCCTCCCCGTCGTTATCGTTGCTATTGCAGTTCCGTAAAAGAACGCCACCGGACTGCACGGAAGAAGCTGTGGCCGGCAGGTGGGAGGGTGAGGGGAGAAGGCAGGGAGCAGCGGAGCGCCTCTTACGCGGTGATATCAGCGCAGTGGCAGCGCAAGGTTCGAGTACCATCGGCGAAGCGAATGACGTAAGCGCTGACGTCAGTGAATTTTCATTTCGGCCTAGCAAGGTGTGCACCAAATAGAAAGAGCTTGGGAAAAAAGTAATTACAAATAGTGCCGAAAAGGCGCGCGGAATAAATTTTGGCGGCTAGTCAACCGCGGTGGGAGAGCTGACCTTGAACCCACAACAGCGCACGTTCGAGGCAGGTCGAAGGGTGGGTGTGTGTGTGTGTGTCTACCCGTATGCCCGGAGCGATTTCGCTGCATGCGAAGTCATTGTTGATCATTGCTGTGGCCGTACTCCGCACAAGGAGAAACAGCGCACACCTTTGTCTGTATAACTAAATGCGTGTCAGGCAGGAATGCGGCGTTGATCAGCCAGTCGAGCGAGAGTGGCGTCAGCTAGTCGAGCGTGACGCCGTTGAACAATGAGTTGATCCCCGGCACACAAACTTTCGCGGCGGGCTGGATGTATTTCGTGAGATATAACCATCGATTAGTGTAAATGCGATCAAGGCTCTTCGGCAACGCCACTTTTGCCCCAGTGTCTGTGAAGTGGCAAATTACCGGTGCATGCAGGAGGTGTCATGGTGGTGCGAAGCGGGCTCGGCGCTGTTCCCTGCCTCTTCAATTCCGCGGTGACGCGATCAGCTACCCATAGAGGAAGAATTCGCTAATATGGGCTCAAAATTTCAAAGTTGATAACAGGTAAGAATAGTCCGAAATATAATCCTTCGGCAAAGTGGTGCCTTAAGTCTCCCGCTGTTAATTAATCATTCTCCAATATATATTGCGACAGGCTCCTTGCCAAATTACGACTGCGTGCGCAGCTGGAGAATTGCCCATCCATTCAGCGCGGGTACTTAGTTCTGCGTGGAAAGTGCTTCGCCTGCATACATTTGCCAACGCGCGTTCTTCGCCAAAGCTGTGCTATCTGCACTGCCGCATTTCTTTCCTTTTTTTTTTTTGTCCAATGTATAATTATTCTAAAAATACCAACCGTACATTATTCAAAAAATGGTTAGCGTCTGTGCATTGACCAATCACGAGAGTTACAGGATCGTCCAGTGATAAATTGTGATTGCTCTAGAATGACGCAGCGAATTCGGACGATGATGAGATGACTCCAGCTCTATATATAGCTTTAATAACGCGCCACGCGGTTTCTGGTGAGCACGGAAGGGTGTACGCTTTTCGTGTTGGAGTGGCGTGTCTGCTCCTCAGAAATGACAATGACAATCTCTTAAGTACACCCGTTTCCGTTCTTCATACATGCAGCCATTATTGGACGAGATGCGTTGCATTTAATAGGAAGTTCGATTCGCTTTAGCAGCAAGTGCACGCTGAACGATTTAGAAGCAAGCTGTCCAAATCTTTACGGAGTTAGCTTTGGCCAATATCCAAAGATACAAGGCGGAGCCTTCGAATAATATACATTAAGCAGCTACAAACTAAGATAAAATAATGCCACACGACCAGTGTGCAGTATAGAAGTGCTTAGATTGCTCTGACATCGCGTTCCATGAATGACTCTGCAACAGAAATTTTTAAGGGGATAAGGACCCCCATTCGGTAGGAATGACCCCTAAATCTAATCCCGTTGGATATTCGTACCAAGATTGGGCTACATATATCAAAAACAGCGGCCGGTGATGCCCCGTCATCTCGGACTGTACTATCATCATTTTCTTTTGCGCAAAGCGGCAAGCTAAAATCGGTGAGGACGCATCGCTTTTTATCGTTGTTGTTATTTTTGTTTTTTGGTATTTGGTATTTGCTCTCGCCCTCAATAATTCACTCCGTTTTTCTCCCCCGAGAGGTTGTTCACTTTCGCTGTAAACGACGAAGGGGGGGGGGGGGGGGGGGGGTGCGGCGGATGCTGCGTGAGAGGCTGGTCTACGCACCCTCCCCGACCCCCCTGTAAACACGCACGCAATCGGCAGCGAGAAAAGTGAACAGTGCCTGTAATTAGCTGACGGAACAACATCCATAGCCGCGGGCAGTCCTTTATTTAGCACCGCTCACGAGCTGGTACCCCTTCTGTGACGCGCGTAACATACGTGCGTTTAGTGGAATTTCGCGTTACCGAGCTATACTCCGCGAGGTGGAGCACGGTAACTGAACCGAGAGAAAGGTGGCCTTTACCATGACAGCACAGCGCCGAGGGTTCACGTCGATGCGCTGTCATTGCCCGCGTCAGTTATACCGACCGATGGCTCTGGTCACGCCGAAGACTCGAATTCAAATCGCCTTGCATGCGCACCATCAGCGCAAGAAGCATAATTAAGGCCGGTCGTGACGTTAGAACTGTGTTCGCAAATAATCATTTTCTTGTTTACGCTGCGTGCAAACTGTGTGCACGCGAAAAAAAAAAAAAAGGGAAAGCAAGACCTCGCTACTGCAAGATCGGTAGAACTGCGGATGTCGTAGCCAGCGAGCGCTTTGGAAAGTCCTTACCAAGTCATCGCACGAAGCCCACGTAAGTCACTGTAAGGTTCAGCGAAGCGAAATATAACGAACCGTTTTCGTGTTCTATTGGCTGCGGAAAAGTGGGCCCCGTGTTGTGTAAGCACCAATGATATTTGGTTGTGGGCTCTGAGAGCGAGCTTTACGCGCAGTGCACCCATTTCAATCGAGCAGGAGGTTGGAGGAGTGTTGATCGCTGCCGGCGCATCTAGCCTTGCAAAAGCCGCCGGCCACTGCTCCGCCCGAGCACCGCTTATCAACTGCGGTAAGCCCGTCACTATGCCAAGGGCAGATTTAAATCGGGGCGCGACAGGCCGCTCGTCATCACATTCACGTAACAGGACGAGGCGCTCTCCTCACAATGTTCGCTGAGCTCGTTAATGAAACAGTCGATATACGAGAATAAAACGAGTATGCAATGAGCCTCCAGGTGAGATGAAAGAAAATTGGGAAAGAACTGCGAGATTTGTCACTTTTGAAAGTGAACGAGATGCGAAGGAAATAATGGAAGGAAGCCCACGTTTCCTCTGATCTCTGTGTTTACAACTTCACCTAAGCACTGCGTAACGCATGTATGTCATTTACAATGTGTTCACAGCGTATTAGGATGTGTAAAAACTTCTTACTGAACCGTACTTTTTCTAACGAATGTTTAATTTGTTAGAGAAAATATTCACAAGTGCCACGCATTACCATCAACTGCTGTTTCCTTTTTTTTTTTAAGTTCGATCATGTACGTCTTCAAAGATACCCCTGTGACTGTGCTGTTCTGCCTTTTCAGGCGGATTTACGAAAAATTCCAACATTATTTGCATGATAAATCGGTATGCCTGAATAGATAATTAATAGTATTTAGCAATCAGCTTTATAATTATTAAAATATTCATATGGGACGCGGTGCACGTGTTGTAGTTGCGAAATTTAAGCTCACGAAGAATGATTTCTAATCTGCTGAGCAGAAATCCGACCAGCGCCACGTTCGAGATCATCATCATCATCATCATCATCATAATCAGCCTATATTTATATCCATTGCAGGACATAAACGTTCGAGATATCCGTCTCTAAAATGTGCTACGATACACTGGCATTACAGATAACAGTTTGCAAACAGCGTCCCCCTATAGCAGTTCGGGACGACCCTAACTGGAAAGCCAATGTGCATTTTAGCAGATGTTAAGGTTGAATAACTTGAAAGTGGTGCTAGGCTTAGGAGTACGTCCTCCTAACCGGACATTACTTCCCGCCACGGATATACACTTGGCTTCACTACAGAACTGAAGCCGCCCTTCATCACATTTACACAGAGTCAGCGCAAACTCCAACTGGTCGGTGCAAGACAGGACATCACGTCGTCATCGCGTTTTCACTGTATTGCAACAGTGATATTAACCATGCATAGAGTGTCCCGAACTTGATAAAGAACGCAGTGTCAAGAGAAGGGACTCAAGCGTAAGCTGGCCCCGCACACAAGCGCAAGAAGCGTTTTGTGTTCCCGCGAGGGCCTTGGATATTTAGAAGGGAGGTGTTACAACTCCTCTTCAAGTTTCTCCGCGATAGAGAGCTGTGTGGGCTGGCAGGGTCAGGTGGCACGGATGGCTCGCAGTGGATGTGGTGCTGCCCGGTTCAAGTCCGTCTTCGCCGTTAGTTTTCCGCGTATACGTCGCCTGGCGGGCTCTGGGCCCATCAGAACGCATAAACGTCACTTGATAAGTGGCACGCGGGCGGTGCGATTGCAGGGGAGTTGCAAGGCGCTTGTCCTCGTCTGTTCCATACGTCGTTGTGTAATTTATTTGCGCCTAGTTTTCTAGTCAACGTGAAAAGCTATATAGGGCGTCCCAGCTAACTTTAGCGAAGTTGTTTAAAGAAGAAAAAAAGATTTAAAGAGATATGGTGCAAGATGCGATTATAAGACCAACGGTGTTCGGTAGTCACATCTATGGCGACCTAGCACCGTAGGTCTTATAACCATATCTTGCACTATGTTTTTATCATATATGTTTTTTTTCTAGAAACAGCTTGGCTAGCGTTAGCTGGGACACACGGAATAGGTCTGCCTGTAGCTAGAAATTACTCCTCCACCTTATCCTCCTCACTATACGGCTCAGCTTCAATGTCGAAATTGCAACATGTGCCCTTAAGTGAGAAATTCTTGTTCTTTCTGGGGTTTTACGTGCCAAAACCAGTTCTGATTATGAGGCACGCCGTAGTGGAGGGCTCTGGATTAATTTTGACCGCATGGGGTTCTTTGACGTGAACTACAACGCAAGCACACGGGCGTTTTTGCATTTCGCCTCCATCGAAATGCTGAGAAGGCTAATTAACGAATCTTATTAATTAGCTACCCAAACATTGAGACTGAGTTACGAATGTCAGCCTTATATATATATATATATATATATATATATATATATATATATATATATATATATATATATACATATTGTAACAAGGAAAGCGAGAGGTAAAATATGTATTTACAGGAGCCGATATATATATACGCGTACAACATGTAGGCAATATGGCGAAATCCACAAGAGAATAAACACGACGTACGTGGGAACACGTTCCTGTTCATTTCACTGCCGAGTTCGGGTATAAACGAGGTATTCGCTTTCATTGTCTCTCTCTCTACTTTTTTCCTTCTCTCTTTCTTTCTTTCCTTTTTTTATGGCAAGCAAGTCCAACGTATGACGTCCCTGGTAGGAGGACGCTTCTAGTATATAAGCACGCCACCGGTAATGCATTCTACAACAGACACTTACAGCCAGTTGGAAATACAGTCTCATAGTTAAGTCATGGTTATCACACGTGAGCAGACACGCGCTTGTGATTCTATAAATGCCTGTGCATGGGTCAACACGCTTGATGACGTCGCCAAGGAGATAACTTATAAGGAGCCTAATGTCCGCTCAATTTAATTTATACGAGATATATCTGACCACACTCGCAGCGCCACACTCGTGGATTCTACCAGATTACTTCTGCAGACGGTCTTCGCGTGCTTGGCAGTTTCTTTCTTTTTTTTTTAGATTGAAGGCTAAGCCTCGAGATCGCGTGCCGAGGACGCACTACGGGTTTTGTCGGTGGTTGACTTTGACGGGTGTTGTGGTCTCGTGGTGCTGCGCACAACTTCCATATGTTAATTTATTCGTTTTGCTATAAGCGATTGCCGCAAAACGCATTTAATTTATTTATATATTCATTATTTTAGCCTAAGAACCCGAGAGCATTACTTCAGGGGGGAGGGGGGGAGAGGATGTTGAACTGAAACATGCAAATAGTGCGAAAAGCCAAGTATGCAGAAACACAGAATGCAGTTTCTAGCGTGGACATGCATAAACTATCAAGAAAGAAAGAAAGAAAGAAAGAAAGAAAGAAAGAAAGAAAGAAAGAAAGAAAGAAAGAAAGAAAGAAAGAAAGAAAGAAAGAAAGAAAGAAAGAAAGAAAGAAAACACAACACTGAAGTAACCAAATACGCAGAAAATCCATATCTACAAGATAGCATACAGGCGAAAGTGCTTAGCTGGACTGCCCTCTAGATCATGATCAGTTAGTGGCCTTGAAAGGACAGCTATCAGTGCAATAAAAAGAAAGAAATAAACTTTTTATTAGTATGGACATGTGCTCAAAATACTAGGAGGGACGATTTTATGCAGGAACGCGTTCGTTGTTAATGTTTCGTATTTATCCCCTCTTGTATGTGCTTGTGTTTGCGCGTGATAAAGTGCCCTTTGTATTATTTCTTTCGCTCTATTGATTTTTAAAGCAAAATAATATGTCCCTATAAGGGACACTTAAAAGTCGGAGGTGTACTGCTTCCAACCTCTACTGTTGGATCCCATTTAACTGTATCTAATGTAGAGGTGAATACTCAGTAATACAGCCATCTCTCCGCATAAAAGAGTGTTGCGATGGCCTTTATACGGAGGCACATGGGCCGATACCCACAGATACTTGGTGGCCGCGCATTTCCGTATGTGAGAACTCCAAGGTTCCTGGGTGTAGTGGTGCTCTGAAGTCTTTCTTGGTCACCACAGGTAAAGAAGCTGTGCGGGAATTTCTCCGCAGTATGTCAAATATTCAGATGCATGGCCGGAGTGAGTGAGTAAGTGCAATAACCTTATTGGAGGTCCGGCGAGGACGCGAACTCGTCGCACACCCGGCTAGTCCCACGTCGGGACCGGTATAGGTCTATCCCGACTAGACCTATCGGATTTGCTTGTCTAGAGCGGGGCTACGCCGAAGCGAGTCCCGCTCCTCCTTGCTGAACTTGGGGTAGCTCGACCCGCACTCCCAGAGCATGTGTGCTAGAGTGGAGGCCTGCCCGCAGGACGGGCTGGATCAAAAATGGGTGGCAAGTGCCACTCAGTGCTGTGCTTCCTCACGAAACTTACGTAGACGGTACGTTGGAATGCTTTATGTACATTATTCACTGAATCTCCATCGCGGGTAAAAGAAAGCTTGAAGCGGTACATAATAACTGCCCGAGGCTGTGCCTTGGTCTTCCGAAAAAGTCGTCATGCCTGGGACCCGTGGTGGAGGCGGGATGCTTACCACTATAGGCGTGTTAAAGTCACAAGAAACGCTTCATATACGTACATCTCCGCCACGTTCTTCACTCTAAGGCGCAATTCTTGCAGCTGGGACCCATTGCAGCTGGGGTCCCAGCACTCGCATCATTGCGGCCTTCATCCTAGGAAAACACAAGCACACACAACACACACTCTGGTCGGCGTACCCGAGCGACACGCCTACCGGACGCTATGATCCCCACATCGCTTTGCCAAGTTCTACCCGCCTCGCTCTTTCTGCCACCTTTTTCTTGGTAGTCAGCCCTCGGCAAGACAGAATTTAGTTGCCTATCGCAATAACTTCGATAGCGATACGTACAAAACAAGTTTAAACAAAAAAACCTTGAATCGTTGTTTAAAATCTCGGCTCAAACCGTCTGCCGTCCTATTCTGGATCCCTTTCCTATACTTGACCTTGAAGTTCTATTCCTGCAAAATGAATCTCCATCTCAGCAGTCTCACGTTTTCTTCCGACATTTGCTTCAGCCAGGCCAGATGACTATGGTCTCTCTCGACCTTGAATTTAGTGCATTGAATATAGCACTCTAGCTTTTGAAATGCCCATCTCGCGGTGTCAATTTTCGACTGAAGTATATACAGCATGGTATACTCTTCTCTTCATCGCTTTCATTAAGTTCGGCAAGGACGGCACCTAGACCCCGGTTGCCGGTGTCACACAGGATAATTGATTCTCTGCGAAAGTCTGGCGAGTCAAGCACAGGCCGTGAAGTCAAAGCTTCCTTCTCAAAACAATCCACGTATTCTGCATTCGGCCTCTCAAATGTTCCACTTCCGTGCGATTCACGCACTTACATTTTCTTTCTCTGGTCCACAAATGGCCCTCACTAAAGCAATAACCAAGAAAATTTTGCAAATTACGCACTCGAAACTACACGAAAATTCGAGCTTATTTCTAAATACTTCCACGTACGTTTTAAGCACTACTCAAGACGCTGTTGTCTTATGCATACACGTGCGAGACACGCACTAACGCATTACCTCTGTGTCTGAGCAAGACACGATTTAAAGGAACGCGGTCCTAACGCTTTCTAAAATTGTGCAGTTTAAACAACGGTTCCTCCTGATAATGCGTGTTACTTTCAAGAAAATTATCGCGGGCACTTTCAAAAAGTGAACTAATCCTCAAACGCGCCACTACAGGCTTCTAACAAACAACCTAGACTTGACGTTGCAAGCGTACCTCAAACAAAAGGGAAGGGTATCTGCTTAAAAAGAATGACCTATCGAGCAAACAAAGTTTAAAAATTTTATGCGCGCGCAAACATCTCTTTCTGAATATCGGTGAGCTACTAAAATAAACACGTCAAAGAAACCTCGGAACTTGCCTATCGCAACGACCTCTGTAGATCTCAAAACATCTAACCTAACACTAAAAATAAAAAAAAACAGTTTACACAAAACATGTTTACTGCTTTTCATTCTGAATAGCTCAGGGTGGTGTCATATCTTTAAGCCGTACACGAGGTGAGCGCAGCCTGAAAGCTCGTCTTGTCAACCAGGGAATGCAAAAGACACTCAGGTCATTACCATCGCTGCTGACCGCCGACACTTCACGTACAGGCCACATGCCTTGTAGGCATCCCTGTCCTGTATGACGAATTCGCGTCGCCTTACTGCCTTGCTCTCCGTGTCATGACTTGTACACCTCGACAACTTCGTGAGGGGGAACATGATTGTCCCCTGCCTATTGTCCTCCTCCGCGCCGAACGTCGCTTTCTTTTCTTCCTCGTCTGGCGGTTCAGACACGCTCTGACTCGAAACATTCCAATCGACAAACGCGCCTTACTAACTCTTTCAATGCGCTCCCCACAGGGTTTAGTGGCTTTCGAGTTATTCGGCCGCGTTGCCTTTTCTGCCGCATGTCTGAATTTGCGACGCCTCTGTCTCTTCGCACTCTCTCTGGTGCTCAATTCCGAGTGCCTCTTGTTTCTTTCCGCTGGCGGCTCCTCAGCATGACCCCCTTCCTGAATTTCTGTCGGGGAAATTGGAAAGATTTGCTCCCCCGGCTTAATTACGGCTCCAGAGCTACCTGTTTCTTCCGCTCGCTTTATACTTTGATCGCCGCAACTCAGTGCCTGACTACCTTCCTGAACTTCGGTCGGAGAAATCGTAACGATTTCCTCCTCCGACTTAACCACATCTCCGGTGCTACCTGTTTCTACCGCTTTCTTTGCACTATGATCGTCGCAACTAAGCGCCTGACTATCTTCCTGAATTTCCGTCGAAGAAATCGGAAAGATTTCCTCCTCTGGCGTAACTACGTCACCGGCGCCGGCTGTCTCATCCTCTTTCCTTCCACTTTGTTGAACGTCATTCGGGCTTTCCCTTTCGTGCTCTCAGGAATACCGAAATGCTGGAGTAACGCACTCTTAGCCTTATCGTAATTGCTGAAGTCTTCATCGGAAACGCGAGCTATGCAACAGGACACGTTACCGGGAAATACGCCCAATAAACTAAAAAGCCAAAAGTCACGGTCGAGCTCAATCTCTGTGTACACCTGCTCGAAAAGGGCAAAAAAAAAAAAAAAAAAAAAACTGAATGTTTTCACCTTCCTCAAAATCGCGCAGATTAAAATATGCCCTCTGAACGGTAAGCAGCTGGGTTTCCCTCCGCATTTCTTCCATCCGAATCTCATACTCGTCATTTTTTTTTTCGCTCTTTCTTTCCTCTCGCGCTCTTCGCTTCCTCCCTTTCTTTCCTCTCGTGAGATATATTTTCCCAAGCATCCGTGAGCACAACCTCCTCGAAACCCACTTCGTCAATCGCAGTACGAATTTCGGGCTTCCTCAACTAATGGCTAATAACCATACCGAACTCTGCTGCTAACAGCAACAGCTCCTCTTTCTGTGATATCCATGTTTTTCGAGAGCTGACTACAATTTCCCCTGTATTGACCGCACACCCGGTGGCGCTCAATCACAGCTAATTGCCCGATAAAACCCTGTCCTTATAGACCGGCAAAACGTAGTGGCTCAAGCACTGACCCAACCTCGAGCTTGCGAAGGCCGTGTCTCCCGGAGCCACGTTCCCAAGTCCGCCGGTCCCAGATCGTGAGGACTCCCACCTTCTGCGGCTCTTCCTTTCAGTTTCCTCGAGTCGTCGAAAACTCCACGCCATTACTGCGACGGCTGTGCCTCCCTGAGCCACGAAGAAGAGCTCTGCGGATCCCGGATCCACAGAAGTCGCTCTTCCGCCCGCAGTTTACCTAGAGCTTGCGAAGGTTCCAAGGGCCGCCGATCCCAGATCGTGAGGATTGCCTTCTTCATCTCACCGCTGCCAGCCAGTTTGTCGCGGCTAGAGGTGGCGTTTGGGCCAAGAATCCACCAAGCCCATTGATGAGTGGTGCAGTAGTAAGAATAAGGAAAACTGGTTTAATTTACATAATATACACTGGCCCCTGGTACGGAGGCCCACTCCATCAGGAGCATATTAAACGCCTGAGTTCACCTCAGGATACGTCAGAACCACACACACTGCACCACACGTCTCCGCTTTTAATCCCGTCGTCTTCTCGTGTTCCCTAGGAGACTGGACTGGGGAATTTGATGTCGGTAGCTCGGCCAATTTCAATCGTTGAATCCGTTCCACCGGGCCCGCCCCCAAAGCCGCGCCCCCTCCCCCGCGTTCTTGAGTATGCGTTGCCACCTGAGAAACTTAGCTCGAAGCTGTTCCCACAATTTTGGGCGAAGATGGCCGCTTTCATCAATAAGCAGGCTTTGCGTGATGGCCCTCTTGTCAGGATCAGGATTTGGTAGTAATCTTCATGGTAATTACCGTTTCCATCGATGGTGGTGGTTGTTGTCGACTCGACGCGAGCTCCTTTGTTAGCGCGTCACAGTATATGACACACCTGATTGCTGTCGCTGCGCGCCCTGATGAATGGCCGCCTCGTTGGAAACATCCAAGGTATGCGCTTGTCCTGGTGTAGACGTAACATGAGTCATTGTGTAATTATCAGTAATGAACGTGTGAATGAAGCGGCTCGATAAGCTCACGGAGAGACCCAGTTTTATTGCGATAGCAAGGATATGGACACTCCAAGCGGATTTCTGCCGTCGCCGTGAGGTTCCGTATGAAGTCCAACGGCGATGAAATCGTCGCCGGATAAGTGGTTCTTGAGGGAAAGGGAAAGGTTGGCGCTATCTTCTGCAGCCCTTGAGGGAGCACGGCTCAGCGCCGTATGCGGTATGTGCGAGTGAAAGCGCGCGGGGAACGCACGCTTTCACGGGGAGCGAACGCACGGCGGAGACCAAACGCAACTTCTTCCGTCGCGCAAAAGGCCGTGGGGGGGAGGGGGGAGGAAGGAAGGGGAGGCGACGTTTAGCTGCGGCACCAAATGCGCGTATTTACATAAAAACGTTGCAAAGCGAGAAGGCGGTAAAGACTTCCGACGCTGCTCGACGAGTGTCCCGTTCTGATCTCGTTGAAAACCTCCGAGCCGCCTTCAGAGGCACTGGCAACAGTCACCAACGCTGCGCGCGTTTGGTGCGAACGCGGGCGGCGTCGACAACTGTTCTGCGCGTTGCTGGTGCTGCTACATGTCCAAGTTTATACAGCTCATAAAACTACTATCCTTGCTCCGTATAGCTCTCTACTAATTTGCTATCGCAATTGATGCTTCGCCTTTCGGGTGAAACTGCGACAATTTTTATCAATCACGCTTT
The DNA here is from genome assembly GCF_013339745.2 of Dermacentor silvarum. Taxonomy (NCBI): domain Eukaryota; kingdom Metazoa; phylum Arthropoda; class Arachnida; order Ixodida; family Ixodidae; genus Dermacentor; species Dermacentor silvarum. The sequence continues at coordinate 18,839,340 of NC_051157.2, forward strand.
CAAAGGCGGATGCTGCAAAAAGACTTCGCATATTTGCACGCCAACACAGACTATCTGATTGGAACGGGTCCAAATTCAGGAGTACACGACTACATTTCCTGGACCCTGAATTAAGCCTACAGGTACGATCAGGACTATATCTACGCATTCCACATAGGAATGGCCGACACCACTGCCTGTTACCACGGCGGTGAAGAGGAAACCATCAGCCATATTCTGTTCCAGTGTCCACAGTATTGTGCACAGAGATGCTCACTTACTGCCATGTTCAACAGATTCGACGACCGACCTCTGTAGGAAGCGACAACCCTCCAACGCAGATCCGACTATATATCTTATCAGAAGACTGTTAAAGCACTGTTGTGCTTTTTGCGATCTACAGTACTCAGAGAGCGGCTTTAGTACTTGTTTTTTTTTTTTTTCTGTCTCCCTCTCCTTTTCCTCCTCCCTTCTTTATAACCCCCTTTTTCCCAACCCACGTGCAGGGTAGAAAACCGGAGATGTGCTTCTGGTTAAACCCCCTACCTTTCCTCTCTCTTTCTCTCTATCTCGCGCGCGAATATCACGAAAAAAAAAAAAAAAAGCCGTCGTCACCACTTCAACGTAACCAATTTAAATATAAATTATGCATTCAGTCAGCTACTTTGTCCTCCCGCTCTCTCTTCCTGTACTTACATTTAGTACGACAGTGTGCACACCATACATGGTGTGTGTACACGGGAAATCACGTGCAAGTAGGCAACAAACACTACGTTTTCTTCACCAAATGTTGCCACATGGTGTCTGTCACAATTTATCTGCTTTCTTTACCAGATGTTTTGTCACGTGATGCTGCATTAGCTGCCTTAACTTTTTTTTTTTTTTGGAGAGCGAGAGAGGAAGGGTACGCTGTTATGCTGGAGAATTATCCCTTGGTTACATAGCCCGTTTCAGCATATCTGTATACGAACACACCGCAAACATCACAACTATAACCACGCCCCATGTGCGTTCTATGACTGGTTTTGAGAGCTAGCGTGCGTAATACATGCGCGCCAGCTGATGCTTTAAGCCAAACACAAAAACAACGCTGCTCATGTTTTATTCTTCTTTTCTGAATACGTTTATTTTTGTGGAGTTCTTGGCGCCTGCAGTGCAGCGCCAGCCGCTACTCAGTTTCTTGTTTACGCATTCTTAACGCCGAGTGATGGCGTCACTAAGAATCACGTGTGACGAGGAGCTCCTCAGCACGCCCACAATAGTGACGACAATGGTGAAGAGGCGTTCGTTCAATCACAGGAACGCTGAAAGCTATACCTATACCTAGTAAGGCGATGCTTCGTCTTGCACTGAAAGCAAGTTTTGCAGCAAACAAGAGTCGTACAACCCTTCAGACAAACTCGTTGACCGAGCAAGTTGGATCTTTTAGGAAGTAAAAAACGAGAGAAAAAAGGACACTGTGGCCATGGCTTTCACTCTATTTACAATTCATTGGTTTCGTTATGCGTGTCGACAAGGACGTTTGGCTGCAGTTATTCCATCCCGACACATGCTATAGCGTCGAAGCGATATCGCGTCGCAAATCACTTCCCTTTATCTGATGGAATTTGTTGCATTTGATTATGATGCAGGATTTTCGACGATTGTATCGCTCGCTTCGTCCCTGAGTCAATTTTTTTTTCTATACTCGCGGACAACTTTCTGTGGCAATGAAGAGAAGGCTAGAGGGATGCAACTTCTGTTTACTGTGTCACTGCGGCGCAAAGTAGTCCGGCAGTGTTTGACAGCGCTTTTGGTTTCTTGGAGCAGAGACTGAATCAGCGTATACTTCCACGTGTGACGGTCTCGCATTTGCTAAAGCGCCGTAGAGAAAGAGAAAAACAAGTGAATTCAACACTTAATGGTGTATATTGTCTTATTTTGCTGTTGTAAGTAAGATGTTAATGTTTTCGCTTCCCCTGCTTAATTAAGCTAACGGGCTTGAGAATTAGGGACTTTTTTTTTCAATAGTGATCTTGCGTGCGCTTTGCGTACGAAGCATTCCATTCATTGCCGCAGAAAGCTGTCCGCGAGCATAATAAGGGTTCGTCCAATCAATTTGCGGTTCAAACGAGCCTTCAATGCATGGTTTCAAGGCTCCCAACAGGGTAGAAATGAGATCGCATTTTGCGAGTTGTTCGCTTCAGGTAAAGTTGGCGATTGCCTGCAGTCCGCCAGTCAATCGCCAATTTGTATAACAGTTGCATCAGTCGTCCGTTCAAACAAGAGCGCGCGAGTGTTTCGTCCAAGTATTAGCACACCAAATTGTTTCTGCCACAATTCAAGACTTGTAGCTTCTTCGAAAATATCGCGAGACGCCTACTGCGCATGTGCAGTCGATGTCATGGAGAATGCCAGCCCGTCGCAGTGAAGCGTAGCGCAGCGCGGTGTGGTGTACACGCACTCCTGTATGCCGTCAACGACGCGTCACGTAAGTGAACATGGCCCGTACACCTCCGGCGCAACTAAACGACATTTCCCTTTATTTACGATGACATCGTGCGCTGGTCGCACGCGAGTTCTCAATCGGATGCGAAGCCGCCGAGTATATACGAGGAAGGTTATATGATTTACGCACGCGCTGTCGGCGGTATACTGCGCACGAATGACGAGCGTGTTCGTTTGCCATTACAAAAGACAACTGGCACAAGCCCATCCTCCAGGTGCGCTTGCGAAACAATATGCAAACGCGCTCAGAAAATAGAACGTCAAAAGGCGCCAACCACAATCTGTTTGTATTTAATAACGGCGTCGAAACACGCCAGGTTTATAGGATACTATACACGCAAACATTAATTTGTAATGGCGTACCTTACTTGAACAGTAAAAGGAGAAGGTTTGAATCACATCCGTTCGTTCATATTTATATATAAATATGAATGAACGGATGCGATTCAAACCTTCTCCTTTTATCTGGTGGTTTCCTAGTTAGCATCCACTCAAGGGTTAATTGGGTTGCGTTAATAGAAACTATAAGCACATCATTTGGATCCATATCTCCCACAAATCTTCGCAACCGAATGCATCTTATATAAGGACGCAGATGGCGGAACAACGAGCATAGTCGCGTGACTGCGACATATCATGGACGGTTGCCTTGTACTATACTGGCACGTGCGCCACTTTATAGCAAACATCCGTATGAATTGTTCCCCATACAGCGTCGTTTCCTGCCAGTCGGACAGAATTAGCAGTGGTTCGGCTCGAATTTCCCGTCGGCTTCGACAATCTGTGGCCTCTCTCTAATCCTTTCTGGGACGTGAATTCAGGTTTCACCGTCGGCGGAAAAAGCATCTCATAACATACGAATTCTTCAACCATGCAGTAGCAGTATCAACCCGAGCCAATCTATCAGTTCGTCTACGACTTAGCATCCTCGTTGTCAGTATTTTCCGCATAATAGTGTGGTTTCTGGAGGCAACCGCCAACATGCACGTCAGGTATCTTGGTAACCCTCAACAGCGCAGATAATAACAAGGCCAACCATATTGGTGTCAAGAAGGGAGCTAATTTACGGCTTGAAAGTCACGTTCTCGTTTACCATACAGTGTCTGGTGTTCTGTGGGCGTTACGCAACACGAAAGCGAGCGAGATCGCAAGCCGGCTATCGCTGACGGGCATTAAAACAACGGGATGTTAAGTCACAGTACTGAACTCAATAAGGTATTCAGGAATCGTCGTCCAATTTCTAGCTAAACAAGTTTCTTGGCGTCACAGAGTCCCACCGACCTCGTAAAACGTTGCCAGTCCCGGAAGCCTTGTTGTGGATCCGCAAAGGTTTTGCAATGTATCTGTATACACTGTACAGGGTGTTTCATTTTAGCTGCACCAAATTTTTAAACATTGCCTGTGGCAGATAGCACAGTTATAATCCTTGATCTAAACTAATCGATGAGGCGGCCATTACTTCCACGAGAAATCAAAATGCCTAATTGAGTAATTAACATAATTACGCTAGTCAACTTTTTAATTAATGATTTTACGGCACATCTTTCAATCTACGTATTATAGCCGCTCAGTTCGCAAGGCGTATCCACTTGGAACGAATTCTCAGGACTGAACCAGTTTCGAGATATTAATTTTTAAAGTGTCCGACGAAATGTATGGGCGTTCCAGTTAACTTTTTCAGGAAAACGCTGTTTTATGCATTGAAGCACAAAGTTAACTGGAACGCCCATGTATTTCGTCGGACACTTTGGAAATTAATATCTCGAAACTGGTGCAGTCCTGAGAATTCGTTCCAAGTGGATACGCCTTGCGAACTCAGCGGCTATAATTCGTAGATTGAAAGATGTGCCGTAAAACAAATAATTAAAAAGTTAATTAGCGTAAATATGTTAATTACTCAATTCGGCGTTTTTATTTCTCGTGGAAGTAATGGCCGCCTCATTGATTAGTTTAGATCAAGGATTACAATTGTGCTATCTGCCACAGGCAATTTTTAAAATTTTTGTGCAGCTAAAATGAAACACCCTGTATAGCACCATACGTATGCGATAACCAAGCTCAGCCATCACTAACTTCAGCAAAGGCCGTATTTCTCCTCAAGCGCTTCACATCCTCTGCCAGGCACCACACTCTAAAGACAGCATGATCTCCCTGACATGGATCCCCGCCCATGCCGGCCCTGTCCACCCACACCTCCCCAACCTAAACGAGGTCACCCACTCCATTGTGCGAGGCCTAGTCAACCGCGCCGGAGTCACTGGAGACGAGTTGGACACCACTTATAACGATCTCGTTAAGGCCTTTTACCTCAGTCGCCAAACCTTCCCCACACCTCACCCCAAATTCAGCCGGTCGCAGGCTACCACCCTGCGTCTGCTACAAATAAACACGTACCCTTCACCCGCCCGCCTCCACCTTATATTCCCAGACGTTTACACTACCCCAACTGCCGGTGCTGTGGCACTCACCCGGCTACGCTTCCGCATATGCTGTGGGAGTGCCCAGCACAGTACACACACATTAACACCACGACCCTCTCGTCGAGGTTGCGTGAGGCTCTGCGGAGCTCCGCCCTCGACGACCAAACCTGGGTAATCTCTAATAAACGTTTATTCCTCCTCCTGCGGCAAAGGTTGCAGTGCCACACTTCGAACGAGCGACGTGCAGAATGCAAGATGAGCGATCTATCTGCTAAGCTATTTGAAAATGTGTATTCACACGAGATTTGTTGAAGTGAGTGTGCTACATTACGCAATCGCTATATGGGCATCAGTCACTATATCATACTTAAAACAAGCAAACCCTGAAGCCACGAAATGTTTTATTAAGAACAAAGCGAGAGATAGAGAGTAAACCTTAATTTTTGCTCCAATTTTTTAATGAAAAGAAAAAGACAGATTCATTGATTTTTAAAGAATTGCTTTTCTGCTTATGCTGATATAACTGTTAATTTTTACAGAAATAGCCCTGGTACGGTCGTTAAACTATGTCCTCCATACTCGACGCGAAATAAGGTTTCTTCGTCTCTTTACTACTATCCTCAATAACGTTTGTGTGCAGTTCAGCAGCCACGTAAGTATAGGCAGATAGATCCCATATGCACGAGCCAATTAGTTCTAATTTATGAAAAAAGCTACAGCTGCTCTCTGGTCTAGCCGTGCCACTCAGCAGAGCATGGCTATACATAAGCGCGTAGAGTGGATACTCGGATGTGTCGCGCAGTGCCGGCCGGGTATCTTGTCGCCGGGTGTCTTGTCACATCTCATATGTTCTATGCAATGTGCTTATCTGTACTTGTACGATCCGTTACAGCCGTGTCACAGAATTTGAAAATTTTGTACACCATAAAAGCTGCAGTCATGAGAGGTGCTAAAGTTAATCCCATAAGAGAGTAAACTATGCAAAATTTTTTTTTCTGTAAAATGACGGAAAAAGCCATCACTAGAAAATGTTAGTGAAACTACAGAAAACAAAAGAAAACATAAAAGGTGCGTTACTAAAATTGCCATCCTTTTTCTGTTTCTTTCACAATAACTTTTTTGCAGTGCAGTGTTTGTTGAAATGTCAATAAATTTCAATGAAAAGTCAATCACTGCAAACAGCAGTGACGATGCATTTTCTCGCTGTTATTTTCCTTTCTCGGTTCACGTCTTCGTGAGCTGCTACAACATCTTGTGCTTGGTGTGCTGAAACGCATGCACGCCTCAGCTCCCGGGCTGCTTTTTTTCGGCCTCAGTCAGGTAATATGCGAAGGCTCCGGTTGCAACGCTCCACCTTCCGGTCCGATGGAGATCGTCTCCTTCCTTGGAGTCATACCTATGGGTGCACACTGCATCGATAGTGACAGCAGACGCTAATTATCTTATCTTTAAAGCGAAAAGTTCCAAGTCTACTCTGCCGGACTAGTACATCGTGGCTGGTGCTGCTTGTCTTGCCTCGGTAGCTCGCGAGCTACCGTGTAATTGAATCAATCAATCAATCAATCAATCAATCAAAAAGGGTAAACAAGTCAGCTTATAAATAGCCTCGTCTGTTTTACCCCCACAGACGTGCCGGTTGGCGACTCTGTTCTCTGCGGAATTACACAGTGACACAATAAACGATACGTACTTAAATACATTCAGTGCAACAAATACACGCGCATTCAAGCGCATAATTCCTTTATTAAAGTGAAACATTCTATGTCTTATTTGTCGGTGTTTGTCGCGTCTTCTCGGTAGGCTTCTTGCCGTGTAAGGTTGGCAGGTCTTGGCGATTGTGCTGATTATAGTAAACTGAGCTGATTCCGGAGGTGGCGTGATGAAAAGTGGGCCGAACCCGGAGGCAGTGAAATCAGTGGTCACGTGGGTCACGTGGGTCGCGTAGTGGTGATTTCCACGTCTCGATGAATGGCCGGGCAGGCATGTAATCTCTAGGCTGCAAAAACGCGACGCAGATAATGAGCAGTCTTATAGCATTTAATCAACCACTTCACGAAAGCTTCGCTTTCACATAGATTCCAAAATGTGCGTTGGATCTACCTAATTTTTTTAAAATATTCATCTCTGGTTTCACACCCATCGTGTCGAAGCCCTTCCTATGGTGCGCATCGTTCTTCAGAGCACGGGGAATTTGCTCAGCGTGGGACGGAGGCGTTCAGTCCATTTCGTAGCTTATAACGGTCGTTTGCAATATACAAGGCGGGCGTGTAGCACTTGTTAGGGAGTTCGGCTTGAACACTCGTATAAGTGCTGATTCTACACTCCGTACATTTTTTTTTTCGTTGTATGAGAATCGTTCGAAATTCTTGCGAACAGGCGGACACGTTATGCACGTTTCCTAGCTCATAACTACCGTTCGCAGATTAAAAAAATAATAATAAGCAAGCATATTTGCTCTTAAAAGTAGTACAGGTGGCAGAAAACTGATCAAGAAAGAATGCTAGTCATGTTGAGAGCATGCCTGGTCATCTTGGGTGAACAGCGCGACACAGACACGGACAAAAGCTAAAAAAAGTTGTCGCAGTTTCACCTGAAAGGCGAAGCATCAATTGCGATAGCAAACTTGTAGAGAGCTATACGGAGTAATGATATTAGCTTTATCAGCTGTATAAACTTGGACATGCAGCAGCATCGGCAACACGCAGAACTGTTGTCGACGCCATCGGCGTTTTGCCCGCGTTCGCTCAAAATGCGTGCGGCGTTGGTGACTGTTGCCGGAGCCTCTGATATAAATAGGCACTGCGTGCCGCAGCTAAACGTCGCCTCCCTTCCCTCCCCCTCCCCCACGGCCTCTCGCTCGTCGGAAGAAGGCGCGTTTGCTCTACATACATGGTGATTGTGAAGGAGAACAGAGACGCCTACTTCTGCAGCCCTTAAGCGAGCACGGCGCAGAACGCGCGTTTGTTCGCCGTGCGTTCACTCCCCGTGAAAGACGCGCCCCTCGCTCCCTTTCACTCGCACATACAGCGTTCGGCGCGCGGCGACGATTTCTTCTCCAAATGACGTCATACGGAACCTCATGGCGACGGCGACGGCGACGGCAGAAATCTGCTTTTGAGTGTCCATATAATTGCTATCGCAATAAAAGTAACGGGACAGGCGCTGAGCTCGCCACTCAGAAGTTTATTGAAACGAAAATAAATGCATAAACAAAGCAAGACACGTGAACTCTTTGAACGCGATACAACAAGCATGGAATCATTTTCGGACGCATGCTCATACAACCACGACGACAAGACTGGGCGGGCTAAAATCAGGCCTGACACTTCAAAGCGTTCTCCAGAAAATTCAATTCGTTGCTTGATAAGATGAAGCTAAACCAACTCGCCAAAATGTCAGTTTTGTTAATGTTTGGTCACGTCCGTCATCTGTGCCAATGGGTTCTCTGGCGACCATCGGCTTGCAAGTGCACAGAGCACGTCTAAGGAAACAAGCGTCCGCTAAACGCATAAGATATGAGGCCGTTGGCGCAACGCGCTGCGCGTTTCGAAATAAGAAGAAACAGCTTGAATTTGCGCATGAGAAACTCTGGCTGCGTCCAGCAGGCAGAGAGTCACCTCTAAGAATGCCGATCACCCATGCGGGACGGTGCGCATGTTATGTGCAACACTATATCCAGCGGCATTAAATCTCAAGGGAAAGAGGAGACAACGACGTTACGCTTCTTTGAGACTGGACCAGAGAAGGGTCTGCATGGAATATCAGAAAGCAAGGTACCCTGCAGACTATAAACGTGGAGCACATGGACGTAAGTCGCTGTAAAATAGCCAATACTTGAAGGTGAACTGAGGGGGAAGCACAATCGCAACATAATGTGGAGGACGCTACGCCTTTAGGAGTGGAACGCGATATCATTCAAAGATCCCTGGCTGCTTATCAGTCTTCCCGGCAACTGAGTTATGTTTTCTCGTATATTCAAATTACAATCCGACGCTGTCACGTCTGTTGGTTGTGGTTAAGTCGTACTTTACGATGTTTCTGACAGATTTTACTTCGAGAAATTCAATTTTGTTCACTAACGCCTTGCACCACGCGGACGGCCTGCGCGGTCAGGGTGGTTCGGGATGATTATTTCCGCCAACGAGACCGGCGTGCCCACGCCAACGCCGACGCCGGATTTTCTGCAACACGGGGCCCTTAACGCTTTCGCGTTAAAAGGCCGGACATCTGAGGTGGGAGGACGATAGCTACGTGTGGCGACAGCCTCGCCCGAGTAGAGCTAGAAGCTGGAGGAGTATTACGACACGGACCTTGACGACATCGCCTGCCATGACATGTCATGCTTTATTCTGGCTCTGGTTGTGGGATGAAAGCTTCTCCGTTTCCGCCGATACCCAGCGAAGCGCGCTATGAGAAAGCCGATGCATGAGACACGCATCTGCTCCTCGGAATATTCTGCGAGCTCACGCATGACGAAATGGTCGAGCCTGACGCGCGCGTGCTCATTAGTCATAACCGGGTGCGCAAGGTATTTGAGATACGTCATGACTACTTCACCGTGAAAGCAACAACGTCTCGGAGAAGATTTGGATGATATTTCATGCATAATTTCATCCACTATCCACACTGACTGCTATTTTCTAAAAACAAAATTCGGTAAGATTAATTTTAGCCACAATAAATGGTTAGCTATATATACGGGCAACATGTCATGGGCCTGACCGGCTTCTCCAAATTAGGTCAAGCAATAAAGCATTGACGCTTCACCTTTCGCGCTTACAGTACTTGTTACTTGTCCTTCGTTTTCGCGTTACTTTTTCTCTCGTTTCCCTCCTTTTCTTAATCTTTTTTATTTCATTTTTTTATTACTTTCATACAGTACTCCCTCGGATACTCAGGGTTACCTTTACAACAAACGAAGGACACTTGGTCACTCAGTGCATCGCTTAGAGAGAATAAATGCATTGAGCAGGTCCCACGTGACTCCAGGTCAACGCTCTGACTCTAACATATTAATTAAACAGTCTCGCATCGATGAACAGTCTGACCGCTCCAGTGGCGATGACAGAAGGTATTGCTTGCTTCCTCGCAAAGATATCAAGGCACGTCGGAACTGTATACGTGACACTGGCCACAGCACCACATCGCATTTTTCAGGGGCCGGTAAGGTCGTTTTGCCGACAAATAATCTGGCTCAGTGTTTGATCGACGGGTAACGCACCGCATACCTTAAGAAGGATGCGTGGCGCAAGGTTAAAATCAGCGAAATAAATAAGAGGAGACAGAAAGAGCGCCACTACCTTGCGCCACGCATGTAGCTATGTACCAACGAGCCCAACATAGCACTCTACTAAACAACGCGTAAAGTAGAACACACCCGCATACGATACACGGCGCGCTGTGGCGAACCTTCAAGACTTTCAGTGGACAAAAAATATATAAACGAAACGAACAAAATCAGTATACATTCTTACCTTCTCGCAGAGCAGTTTGACAGCTTCAAAATATACTTTACTTTTTTTTTTTTTGCTAGCTCCATCCGATCGCGGTGACGTATTCCACGGCCTGCTTCGCATATACATGAGAATGTCATGCTCAGCGATGACGTAGGTTGAAGTCGTAACATCCGGTCGTGAAACGATACAACCTGTTCCGAAAATTATCTTACCCTTCCTCCTCCTGCTCCCTTTCCCCTCTCACCCTGCTCTCCGCCACCTCTGCTTCGCTTCCTATTTTTAGAAAGCGAATAATTCGCTGATACGTATGAAGCTGGAAACAGTGTCCGACATGCCCGCGCATTAATCAATTCTTAGAGATGTGGTCAGTGGGAAACGAGCTCCCCGGACAGCGGGTGAACATACCAAGAACGTCGATCTGAGGGCCGATAATGTTGCTACGTGCCTTGAAAGAGATCGTATCTTGACAATCTGGATTAAGGAAAGTGAGATACGGGGCGTGCACTGGGTCTCCGAGATTCAGCTGATGTCGGTGTTTTGGCAGGAAGGTGGACTTTGAGGACGCCGTTTGTTCACCCCGACTTGGTCGCGCGCATATGAGCAACTTCCCTTTTCCCTCTTTCCTAGACCACATGATGACGTCACGCAGAAGAAGACCTTGAGTGATGGGGTTTAACGACCCCAACAAGTGCAATATGAGAGATGCCGCGCAATGGACCACTCCGGATTTATTCTGATTACTTGGTGATTATTTAACCCTTTAACAGGCACACTTATCGCTTGCACAAAAAGCTATTCGTGTATTAGCGCAATTTTTGAAGTTCACCGGCTTGAGTGACCGCGTTTGCAGTCCCAGTGTGCATACTCCGTCGTGCACGCTGCGTTCACTCTCCCCCCCCCCCCTCTTTCTGATCCCCTTCCCCTTACTCTCTGGCGCTGAGCCGTGCTCCCTCAAGGGCTGCAGAAGATAGCGCCAACCTTTCCCTTTTCCCTCAAGAACCACTTATCTATCTCCAGGATAGAGCAACAAACACACACACACACACACACACACACACACACACACACACACACACACACACACACACACACACACACACACACACACACATATATATATATATATATATATATATGTGTGTGTGTGTGTGTGTGTGTGTGTATATATATATATATATATATATGTGTGTGTGTGTGTGTGTGTGTGTGTGTGTGTGTGTGTGTGTGTGTGTGTTGCCCTATCCTGGAGATAGATAAGTGGTTCTTGAGGGAAAAGGGAAAGGTTGGCGCTATCTTCTGCAGCCCTTGAGGGAGCACGGCTCAGCGCCAGAGAGTAAGGGGAAGGGGATCAGAAAGAGGGGGGGGGGGAGAGTGAACGCAGCGTGCACGACGGAGTATGCACACTGGGACTGTAAACGCGGTCACTCAAGCCGGTGAACTTCAAAAATTGCGCTAATACACGAATAGCTTTTTGTATAAGTATATACAAAAAGTATATTATATATATATATATATATATATATATATATATATATATATATATATATATATATATATATATGTGTGTGTGTGTGTGTGTGTGTGTGTGTGTGTGTGTGTGTGTGTGTGTGTGTGTGTGTGTGTGTGTGTGTGTGTGTGTGTGTGTTACGGTGGAAAAAGCGCACTGGCTGCGTTTATATAGAATAAAAGAATAAACACGACGTACTTGGAAACATGTTCTTTTCAATTTGTCAAACGTTTCGGCTGGTGGACCAGCCTTCGTTAGTGACTGACGAACGCTGGTCTTGCTGGAAGTTGATTATATATATATATATATATATATATATATATATATATATATATATCCTTTCTTCTCGTTCATTAGATAACGAGGGTACCGAATGCGGCAACATTGATGCCTTTAGGTAGTATATGTGGGTTTATTGACCAGTTGCTTTCACCCAAAAAGATCTGGCATTGTACTTTCTCACTGCCCGACAAGGCTCCGCGGCAGACCACAGAAACGATGATAAATTTAACACACTTCGGAACCTTTCGACTCCCAATGTACACCACTTTTTTAAAAGCTGCCAAGCAGAAAACATTCGAATTGAAAATTGCCTTGCCTCTGGCCGCTACAAGGCCGCTGAAACGCCGTGCGGTCGACGCTCGCAGATATTATATATAGATATATCGAAGATATTAATTGCGATGGGGTGTACGCATTGTTATGCGTTCCTCGACGATCAGGACATCATTGTCGACGTTGAGCGGGAGCCCAGCAGCGGAGAAGTACTTTTTCTTTAAATTTGCAGAATAGGCAAATGAAACAAACAAAGCAGCAACGCTAACGACTTCTAAATTTATTTAGCCAGCGCAAATAAACAAGGACGCAAGTCATACTGGGTGGGAGAGGAAAAGGAGCTGAAAGGAGAAGAGGAGGGGGAAGACTGTGGGCATGTGAGAGCTCGATGCGTAGTTGTCACAGTCTTTAGCACAGTCCAATAGTCCTGAGTAAGCGCAGCAGTGCAGTGTAAGCTTTCTGCACACATGTTTTTCCGCGGCCAGAGCCCCAATATCTTCTCTGCAGTAAATGGTTTGTCTTCGGACCGCCAGCATACGACGAACACTGACTTAGAAGGTGGTCAATGGCCTCTTCGTAACCGTAATCGTTGCACATGGTGTAATGTCAGCCATTCCGATAGGAAACGGTGAATTTCGCAGAAAAATTGTTGGCTGCAGTGGTAAATAACTTGCACCCCGCACGGGATTGGTCATGAACGGCGTGTTTTATTGTTTTTTTTTAGAGTTACAGCTAGATACCATACAGTGGCGGACGGTGGCGTTTCAAGGTCACAGCTTGAATGAGGACGTCCCTGTCCCAGTTCTTCCGTGTCCTGGTTAGTCACCATAGTAAGTGTTTTAGTAGGACTATACGCAGGAAACTAATTTGTTCCAGCTGCCAGCAGATTTATTATTTTTCGGACGGTTTTAGCCCTATGTATCCGCTACCAGTGTTAGTCCTACCTGAGTAGCTCAGAAATTAAATGTAAACGTCCTTGACACTTGCCGAAAAACACCTTGAGTTCAATTTTAAGAGCAGAGACAGAACCATACGTGTGGCTCCGCGTTTATGCCTGTACAAGGCCATCCTGGGGAAACCTAGTGCTGACTTCCAGCCATATGTATACTTGCCTCATACCAAGCTGACAGAGCTTAATTGGCTTCTGAATCTCTATAGGATCTTCGCAGAAAGAAGAGCCTCAGAAGAATGACGTTGCCGGAAAGCCGCGGATCGGTGTATTTGACGGAACGAAACCTAATATCAGTGCTTCACTAGCAAGGCCTTCGTCAAACGCATGCGGACGAGACGCAAGAGCTCGCTGGGGCTTGACCGTTTTTGGATGGCAACCGGGGAGGCAACCGCGGTCAATGCGTAATCGGTTCTTGAAGGAAACTTCAGCTTCGCCCAGAGGGACATTCTCGATACAGGAAAGTAAAGGCACCGTCGATGCATTCCCAATGCGACGATAAGAAAGTCACGGGCAGCGTTCTCACTTCCTCTTAAAACATCCCTTTATACGTACACATTTCAAGACAAAGAATGCAGCTACACTTGTACTCAAGTGTACGCGTACTTGTACACGATAGTGTACGTAACCCATGTCTGCACACGTACATTTGTGACACAGAGCGGAGTGCTTGCTAACCTTTCTTAGCTCAATTTATTGTTTCTGGCGAGCGGTACAAGCTCCGTCAGCCGCTTATAGTTAGCGTCCACGTACTGCGTGATAGCACGTCTGCGTGTCTTGAATACAACACCTGCGCGCCGTGGCTACTGTGTTGTGGGAACATTCTCCTGCCAAGCTCGTGGCGAGCTCATCGCGATCTCAGCGGTGGGGAGGCTGGCTCAGTCCCTTCGGCTGAAGTAACGGTGCTTATAGCCGGTACCGAAGTAATGTGTTGATGGACCCTCAGCCTCATCGCACGTGATGTTCAACTGACAGACTTGTGTCGCCGCTTGTTTCGAAGCAACGCAAATGCTTATCACTTTTTGTGTCAGCTAGTAGGAGTGCTTGGCAAGTGTTTGGTGCAATGAAAAACCCTGGCGACGCCTTTTTCTATTCAGTTTGTAGGCATTGGATGCGCTTTTTTCTATTTAGTCAAGAGTTCGACGGAATACCGTCTGGTCGGGTAAAAACATTGTTAAAAATGAGACAGGTCACTGACCAAGGTCAAAATAAAAATAAAATTGCGTTTCGGGATCCGTACAGATCCCTTAATTTGTTCACAATGGAATGTCGGCTAAGCAGAAGATTCTTAACGATCGGCCGATGTCCGTGCAGGTGCTACTTGAAGACCGTCCCGATCGCTCGTCGGCCCACAAAGCTGTGAAGGCACTGTTGTCTTTCTTGAGGGCGACTGGGCTATGTGAACGCCTTTGAATAGACCGATCCCACCGACCGATCTGCGCATGCGTCGGTTTTCCGGAAGTAGCACTTCCACCATCTTGGTTGTAGTCAACTAGTCAACCACACCGCCGCAGTCCGCGCTCATTGTACTGCGCACGAGCTTCCCAGATATCTCTGCGACTCCACCACCGAGAAACATATTCGTCATGTATTTTAAGAAATTACATCGGCTGTTCATTGCTGCATGCGAGGCGAACGTTGAAAAGTGCCTGCTGCTCTTTCATTTCGGTTGTTACCCGCTGATTGCGCTTTGAGTATCGTATTTGTTCGAACTTTGTATGTAGTACTTGCTGATGTACGCGGTCGTTTTGCGTTACTATTTTTGCACACGTGCATCTCGGTGACTGCAACGTTATGTTTGCTTAGCGACGGACATAATAGGATTTGTATACCTGTTAGAGACAGGTTTCAAATGCGGCGCCGAAACTTTCGTGCCCTAATGATGCTTACCTACATGGGTTTCGCGCACGACTTGCAGACTTCGGTAACAGCGATATCTATAAGTTCTTAGGTAAGCTAGGCGGCGTTTTTAAAATAAAAACGCCGATAGCCAATCATCGCCAAGTCATCGATAGCCAATGAATAGCTAATCGATCAATAATCAATAAATTCCGGAAAATGCTGGGAGGACTTGGTAGTTCTTAGGCTAGCCCAAATACGTGGCCAATACCTTGCGATAGCCAATCGATAGCCAATCAATAGCTATTCAATATTCGATAAATAATCAATAAGTTTCGGGAAATGCTGGGGATGACTTGGTAGTGCTTAGCCTAGCCCAAATACGTGACCTGTTACCTTACGATAGCCAATCACTAGCTAATCGATAATCGACAAATAATCTATAAATTTCGGGAAATCTAAGTACACGGGCCGTGTTTCCTCTCGCGCTGTGTATTACCAGTGCCACCTATTAATCCGTTGGATCCCCGTCTCTCGAAGCTTTCCCTCATTAGAAAACAAATAGAATCCGAAGCCGTTTTCCCTTGTATGGTTGTTGTAGCACCCAGGAACGCAGCAGGTCAATCCTCCCATCGCACGATGGCTCCACACGAACCATAAAAACTGCCAAAAATCGTTCGGAAACAGGACGCATGCACAGGCACTCCGGGCGGCTGGAGCGGCCGGATGACTACAAGTACCAGCATGCACCGCGGCAGCGGTGGCGTCGTGAAACTGGCCGGGGGGATCGGTCTATTGCTCAGGCCCCCGGCGTGCGTGCGCGAGCTCACCGTGTCCTTCCTCCCCTCCCCCCCTCCTCTATCTAATCTTTCTATTTCCTCTTTCCCGTCCCCCAGAGTAGGGTCAGGGGGTGAATCTTCATGCATCCCGTTGTGTCTCGTATTGCAGACGCTAGCGCCAAGGCGCACTTCAGTTAGGCCCTAGCGGACGGATGACGGTACTACGGTGGCGAAAAAAAAAAAGAAAGGCTGCGCGATTTTTTTACTCTCCTTCTTTCGATATAGCACTTTTCTTCCTTTTTTTTATGATAACGTTGCTCCGCTCACTTCTCCTTTCCCTCTTGACTTTCCTATCTCGCCTCCCATGTCTCGCCTGCCCTCCCCTCGTGCTTCGCGCCGTGCTTTTTTTTTTTTTTCTTTAGCTTTCCTCGATGCGAGATATATATATTATCTGTCGCGGGCGTTATCAGACGTACCGCCGGACCGAAACGCGCGCTCCCTCCTGTCTAGCTGGCCGTGCTAGCTGTTCCACCGTGCATTCGTGCTTGCGCGCAGTGAGTTCTTTTTGCGTTTTCATGCACACAATCCCGTTCATTATTACGATCAAGCAAGCATGTGGCCAAAAAAATTCCACTTACAACACAACAGTTCTTTGGACTCACTTTATTGTGTTCGTTTGCGAAAACCAGAATTGGAGCAGACAGTGCAACACTCTATACATAGAATGCAACAAAACGTGGATGGTGTTTTATGTACGCACATGTAAAAAACATTTATTGTAATTGCTCTAATGGCCAATGCGAAGAATAGCTTCTCCCGGCCTGCTTGGCGCTCGGTCCATGAAATCCACCTCCGTGAAGTGCGCCGAGCATATCCTGCGGTTGTTGACCTTATCTATGGGCAAACCATTAGGTCCGTCCTTCCAGCTTAGTTTAAAAACGCTTCCATCCTGAAGAACAGTGAAGGTCATAAATTATACCATCGCAGTTGGAACACACAAAACTGATCCCGTTTCGCGTCGTGACAGAGTACTAGTTGTGATATATCAACCTTAATTCTCAGAAACTCATTTTTTAAACGATGGCTACCAATCAGCTAGAAATAAGTACAAAGCGCACACCTACACACGTGTTCCTTGCGATACGCACAGGTGGTACTATATTTATCAGGAGCTTTATGTTCGCTGCTTGTGGCATAACGATTTACTGCATCGTTGTGGTGTTTTCAAATCAGCTAGCTCCTGCCTCACCACCGGACAGCCATGTACGACTGCGCACAATTACTATCACAAATAAAAACCGGGAAGTAAATTGCAAAGTACTCATTTGTTGTCTTGAAGGATGCGGTAGAATTTCACGTCGCATGGCTCACTTCGTCTTGATGTGACCATCGAACCATGCACGAACAGCGATCAGCTGAGAGACATTGCGGAAAAAAAAAAAAAACGACAGACGTGCAACGGTAGGGTACCACATGGACCACACTGCTATAGCGAGGAAGGCGAAAACCACAATACTGACCGCATAATGCCAGAAAAAAAGAAGATTGCTGCCGTTTTCGCCCTTATCAGCACGGCCGACGGTTAGCGCGTGCCGCGCCAGCCGCGCCAGCCGATAGTTGAAGGCGAGAGAGAAACGCCAAAGTTGAGAGAGGGTTGACAAGAAAAGAAAAAAAAAAGGAAAAGCGATTTTGGTTTCGCGTCCATTTCATGGATGGCACTGCAATTCGCGCAGACAGAAAACCAGCGGAGTTTCCGAGGCCTGGTAGGGTAACTAACCAGACGCATTTCTGGTTAACATCCCTGCCTACTCTCTTTCTCTCCTCCTCCTCCTTCTAAAGGCCGTTTCACATGGCGCGATTTTCACACAGCGACACAGCGAATTCTGTCGCTCAGCGACCGCCGCGACGTCGCGGGCTCTCCGCGACAGGATTCCAACATGTTGGAATTTCCGTCGCTGAGTCGCAGCGATCGGCGCGATGTGGGCGGAGCAACGTGACGTAACAACAAGCGCCGTCGAAATAGGCACTTTCCTGTTTTACCGCGTGTTAGAAGCTCAGCGGAGCAATGCCGCGCACCAGTTTCAATGATGTTTTAACAGAGCGTACCCACCAGCGCCTGTGGCTCAGGAGCTTCATGAACAACTTTTGTTTTCACTAGCTCGCACAATTCATTTAAAAGGAGAAGCTGCATGCTATCCAGGTCGGGAGCTGACGCCGCCTTCAACATACGGCACGTACCCTCATGATCGTCGCCGTCGTCAACGTCTTCATTGCTACAAATTGTGCCAGGCGCCTGCACACTCAATAGTAGCTTCTTCATTTGGAGAAGCAAACACTCCTCCAGAACAAGAGTTGTGGCTTCCATCGTACCGCAACAACAAAACTAGAGTGTACAAAACAAAACCACCCCACCACGCCGCACGCTTATGCGGTTTGTGCAGCATTTTCACTAGCCGCAACTGCGGTCTAAGCGATCGCAGTCTCAACGCGTTTAAAGGCTGAAAAATTGTGTACTACTCTATTTAAAAAAATAATATGAAATTGTAATATTTGACTAGTTTCCATGTTGTTTTTTATTTAACGATGCAGGCATGGATACTTTGTGAGCAGGAAGCAAACTTGGGCGTCGCTGCGACGGAAATCGCGCAGTCAAAAACGCATGTGAAAGCTGCCAGCGAAAATCGCTCTGCGACGTGCGTGACAGAACGATTTTTTTCGCCCCAATCGCGCCATGTGAAACGGCCTTAAGTAGTGTTAAGCGCATGACGCAAAGTTCGGGAGCACACGTGGTTTAACTAAAACCCCTATATATAAAAAGTAGCGCCATCCACTTCCCTCCTCCTCCGTTCCACTATCGCGCTCGGCGCGACCAGCGCGATCGAGGCGCGATATCGACAGTGGCGCCGCCTGCGTCGGGCCTGCCGTGGCAGACGACAGCTAACGCGCTACCAGAGGAAATCCGGGGAAAACTTCGATCGCGCCCTGCGGAGAAGTTTTTGAGGGGCGATTTTGCTTCGTCAGTCAGTAACTGGTCTTAATAATGCCGTTTTGGAAGTAGCAACGCGACGATGCGAGACGGCGCAAATATCAAGTGTGCAGCAAGCGTTTGCGCACGCCGGATGGTAAACAAAAAAAGCATTTTGCCCTCGCCTTGTCGGTTGCGGCAACTTAAGGCGCAGCAGCATGCCATCACAACGAAGTTCTTGTCCCTAACACGTTTGATCCGTTTGTGCGTACAGCACTTTCGTCGCACAGGCCCGAGAATGGCAGTCGGAGCGCGCTGGAAAGAAAAAAATATACAAAAGCGCGACGCGAACTTCCACGTGACACGGATTGGCCAATGGGGGAGCGGAGGAGGCTGGGGCGACAGGAGGCGGCTAAGAGAGGGCGAGGAGGAAGCGCCGGGGTGAGCGCGGTGGCGGCAAGATCTAAGAATGGCGCTACTTTTATAAATATAGGGGCTTTAAGAAAAAAATTTCTCTCGTTAGGCTTAGGCGCGTTCGAAACGAGAAGCGATCTCGAAAATTCCTCAAGATTAGCCATAACACTCTCTCGGCGAAGCGACATGAGACTAAGCAAAAGCAGTTTACGCAGTCATTTGCTACGAACGAAGTGAATTCTACAAAAACAACGCCAAATTCAGTTCGAAGCGGGCGGCCGGGACCGCCGCCATGTTTTACGTACACTACGTAAACACGCTAAATACGGTAACGTTAACTCTGAGAAATAGCGTGCGCACGGTAAACGGTATGGGTCGGTTAGCGTTCTGCGCATGCGCACTCCGATCCCGCTATTCCGGTACGCCCGCTATTCCGGTAACCACGCTAAACTAAAACTGTCTAATGCCGTTTTGGAAGTAGCAACGCGACGATGCGAGACGGCGCAAATATCAAGTGTGCAGCAAGCGTTTGCGCACGCCGGATGGTAAACAAAAAAAGCCTTTTGCCCTCGCCTTGTCGGTTGCGGCAACTTAAGGCGCAGCAGCATGCCATCACAACGAAGTTCTTGTCCCTAACACGTTTGGTCCGTTTGTGCGTACAGCACTTTCGTCGCACAGGCCCGAGAATGGCAGTCGAGCGCGCTGGAAAGAAAAAAAAATATACAAAAACGCAACGCGAGCTTCCACGTGACACGGATTGGCCAATGGGGGAGCGGAGGAGGCTGGGGCGACAGGGGGCGGCAAGGAGGAAACGCCGGGGTGAGCGCGGTGGCGGCAAGATCTAAGAATGGCGCTACTTTTTATATATAGGGGCTTTAGGTTTAACGTTACATACGTGCCAGATGATGTACTGATTGTGTTATTTGTCGTTTGAATTAGTAGTGATTCGAGATTGAGCCTCGTTGTCAAGTTCTTATCTGTGGCCACAATGCACGCGTTGTTCCAGCTTATCATCATGACGCGTCATCTCGGCATGCTCTGCGAGGGCATTTGTCACTGTGTGGCCTTTGGCGACATCATTCTGGTGCTGCTTGAGACGCCTGCAGAAATTTCCGCTTTCACCAATACACACCGATTCGCAGTCGGCGCACGGAATCATGTATACCACACCAGGAAAATGTGCCCGAGGGAGAGAATACTTCGCATTCATCAAGTCACCTTTAAGCTTGCCGGCTGGCTCATGCGCAATCTGTACACAACGTTTCCTAAAAACATGAGCTAAGGCTTCGCTCACACCTCGAATATACGGGGCGTGAATCGCAGCGGGTTGTCTTCCGGCTGAATCGGTGTATACTGATGAAAGCGGAAATTTCTGCAGGCGTCTCAAGCAGCACAAGAATAATGTCGCCAAAGGGCACACAGTGACAAATGCCCTCGCAGAGCATGACGAGAAGACGGGGCACGAGATAAGCTGGGACCACGCGCCTATCGTGGCCACAGATAAGAACTTAACAAGGCTGAATCTCGAATCACTAATAAGTGAAACGACAAATAACACAATCAGTACATCATCTGGCACTTTATACCACGTGTACTCCCAAACTTCGTACGTTCAGACTACGTGCGTAATGTGCAGATATTTCGCAAGAAACGGAAGCGCAAACGCAAAAAGCGCAACTAAATTGTTCAGACTACAATCGTATGAACCGTTAAGAGCCCAACAGTCGTCACGCACGCGAGCCTAATTGTTGGAAGGCCCGCTACTTTTACAGGCATGGCTGAGTGTGTGCCTAGTAGCTTGTGTGCGCAGTTCTAGTAATGTGCGTAGTTGTGTGCGTAGTCTGTTTACAGGCGCCATGTTGAAATCCACTGAGATGCAACTGGCCAGCTCACGTTTTGATTGACCGGTCTTAAGATGCGTAACGTATGCAACTGACAATGTGAACGACCAGCATTGTTAACGACCCTAACGCTTGTAACGCGCGGTACGGTCTTTATGACAGATGCGCGCTTTGCTAACGTTACGACCGCATTCTGAACATACCTTTAAGAACCTTCTTAGCCGACAATCCATTGTGAACAAAGGATCTGTATGGATCCCAAAACGTCATTTTATATTTATTTTGACCTTGGTCAGTGACCTGCTTCATTTTTACCAATGTTTTTTTTTTTATTTCAACGTTTGTTTTCTTTCTTTAGGTGGCTTTTTTATGATAGTCCCCTCAAAGACAAATTGTTCGTCGACGTCACACCATCATCATTATCATCATCACCACTAGTATTTACCTTTACTGCAAGGCGAACGCCTCGCTGTCTTGCGATGACCCATGGAATCGTTCTATATGCCTACAAATTTCCTAATCTCATCCCACCATCTGCGTCTTCGTCGTCTTCGATTACGTTTCCCTTCCTGTGGCATCCATCTTGTTATTCTAATAGACCACCGGTTATCCGCTCTAAGCATTGCATGACCTGTCCTGCAAGGAGCCGTATATTATCCGTGAGCAGGTGTATCCCAAAATAGGTTCGAAATTGCTTTAAAATATGGAAGATGAGGCAATTAAATGATTTTCTCATTGTTGTTTTTACAACAGAGGTATACATGTGAACATGACTGTGCATAGTAATTACTCAAGTAATTACGGCTGTTCATTTTTTTCTTTCTGAGTCAAGTTGGCCGGAGTTCATTACACTGTAAAAATTAACAGCGTCAAGTTTTTGGAATTATGAGAACCGTTATGAGCTCCTCGGATGGCGCGCTTCAATGAAGTCTTTCGTTAGGGCCAGTAGCATGGTTCGTTTCGGTAAAAACTGAATTAGTCCAATTTGCGTAATTAATTTTCTAATTACTACACCGAGTAATTTTCAAATGTATGCCTCTGTGGTAAAATCACTCCAGAGATAATCATTTACACATCTCATCATCCCATCCTGCTCATCAAAATGACTCAGCGCGTCCGCTGACATTGCGTCAGCCATGAACGCGGAGAGTTCAAAAGAACCCAAGGAGAAGTTTTCCACAAGTGCAGTGCCACTGACGCTGTTCTAGTTCGCGCCATGCAAGCCCCCTAACGTTCACTACAGTAACTCAGCTAACCAAATTTCATCACATCGTCTCGGTTCTAGATAAGTAATGTCGGGTAGCGCTGAGGTTTTATACACCAGTCACGTCTCTTGACACTTCACACGCGTCCGCGTGGCCCCCCAGAGAGCCGCGTTGGCCGAGCCCTCGCTCCATGCACCCGGTGATCCTGCCGTCACGCCTAAAAGCACCCCCCCCCCCCCCCCCCCTTGCCCCGTGGTAACATACCCAATCGCGAATTTGCTCTTGCACAAGGGTGAACGCGTTTTGCGAGCGCTCCATCTGGAATGGCGTCCGCTGCTGCTCGCACGCACGTCACTGGCGTCCTTCAAATAGGCGGCGGCGCAGGGTCACTGCGGCGGTGCACCTTTAGGAGCCTGCGCGCTCTTTCAGCATACTCGCCGCCGATTAATGCTTCGGTAGATTCGGCATAATGCCACGTAGCAACCTCAACGCACCACGACGCTGGAGGCAGGCGCCGGCCAAGCGTATACAGAAGGAGGCCTCTCAACAGCGCCCAGTTCGTTCGCCTTTCTTTCTTTCTTTCTTTCTTTCTTTCTTTCTTTCTTTCTTTCTTTCTTTCTTTCTTTCTTTCTTCTTCTTTTTCGAAGCTCGAGGGCCTTTGTATCTATTTCTGCAGGGCCCTGAGCAAGCTGTAATGTATTCCGTGGTTGTTTCTTGGGACTGTTTACTTTCGACGTTTACGGGACAGTGGCGGACAGTAGTTGTTATGTAAGAGGCATTCAAGCTACGCGAAGGTAAACACCAGCAATTGGCAACACTACACACAAAGTGTGAGCGACGGCGGCAATTAATGGCGTAATGGAATTGCTATAGCCGGAGGCAGCGCTTTCCGTTGAATCACAGAAGGTCTCGTATAGTGACGTCCGGAATGATGTTCGGTATAGAGCTCTTGACCAGGTCACAAAAGGCGCAGAAGCGTTGAAGACGTCACGAATTTTGAGTGCCTCCCGTACGTCATCGTTTTCTGAACTGATCGCTAAACGTAATCAACAAATGTCGACGAATCAAATGCTGAGCAACAACAGGAGTATGTGAAGACGCGAGAGAAAAAAAAAGAAATAATTAAAAACGAGAAAGCAATGAAGTCAATGAATTGCTTCTCGCTCTTTGGTCATTTCACATGGCTGCGCTCATTTGCGCGTTACGCCCTGATGTTTATGGTGAAATTGTTTCGTAGTTTCGTACCCCCGCTACCTTCCTGTCCTAAACAGAGTGCTCCTCCAGACGCTACGTTGCTGTGGTCTTGTTCGTGCTTTCATTTGTCCTTAGTTTGAGTATACATATAGTATTGTCCAATGCATCGCGCATCGCTTCCCTTTCCTTTTACAACAGAGGGCACTTTACGTATACTTTATCAACTTTACTTCATCAAGATTTATCAACCTATAATGTTGGGCTTGCCAGCTATGCTTTTAGAAAATGGGAAAAGGAAAAACGTCAGGTGAATATTTGCGCCTCGAAGGGAAAAACACGAGAGACAGATTCGTAAACAAAAGCGAGCTGCTGTGCACCGTTGGAGAGGTACGACCTCCTCTCGCCGACCTAAGCACTATAATCGCTACAAGCCGCGAAGGCAGCAATTTCGTTTCCTCTCGGAATGCCGGGCGCTGGCAGCGGTTGACATTGAGAAAGTACGGAAAAATATAGTGAGGCAAGAAAATAAATAAACACAACGAATTTGCCTCAACTTTCGCTACAGCCGATTCACGCCGGTGTTTTTCGATTGTGGGAACTTACAGTGACGCCATTGACGAACCGGTAAACAATGCAGGCCGGCATTCTTGCCGTCTGTAGTTCCGCTGAGGGCAAGGTTAACCACACGGCCATTAATGACCGTGTATCGCGGCGCCGTGAAGAGCTTATTCACTCCACCATGCCAGTGTGCGACCTTCCTTCTTTACAATACCGGGCGTTTCTTGCCACCCAATATTCGTCTCGGCATATCGAGACCCAAGGCTGGCGTGAGTTACCGATGTTGCGGCGACCGGTGGAGTAGCTATTGCTTCTATTTTTTTTTTCTCGCAAGTTTGCCCTGCGGCAAAAACGAATGAAGCATGTTATATAAACACGTATACAGCTTGTTAGGCTCAAGCAATTTCCGCAGGGATCTGTGCTATGGACCAGAGATCCACAGATGGCTGGCACCGAAAATTTCCTCACTGCGAGCCTGTGCTGTACACTTTCGCAGGTACAGTTGTCATCAGTATGAAAGGGAAGACCTAATTTTTTTTCAAACGCCCGTAGGAGCTAAACGCACATGCCCTCCATAAAAGTGTTCAATGATACTAAAAGCTCATCAGGCAAACTTATTGTTAAATATCAAGTTCCTAGATTTGAGCCAATGCATAACGAGTTATCATATAATTTAAAAGACATTCGCTGTTCCCTTTAATGTTGATGACGACTGTACATGCTTCACAAGTGTTAGCAACAACGCTCGAGCGCGGAGAATGCGAGTTGTTACCAAGTAATAATTATTACCATGCAGTTTATATAGTAACGGGACGATAGCGCGCATTGATGATCAGCCGTAGACATCTTCTGGCCATACTATTATGAAAGGGGTTACCAGTGCGATCCTATTGCGAACATACTGGGCCCATTTTAAGGCTACGCGTTTGACTGTTAGGTGACAACATGGGCAACTGTGTGATGAATATGTGCCCTGTGCGCAGTAGTCGCTGTTGTCTGCATCCATGGGGACGTTTGTAACCGAGCTTTCTTGGATTGTCCCGACAAATGACAGTATGGCCGGACTAGAGAGAAGGACATCGGCTATATAGTTGTATGAAGAGCAGGGCCAAATCGGGGAGCACGAAAAGTAGAAAGCCCGACATGTCACAATGGGGAACGCGTGTAGGGAAGAGGACGTTGCAAGGTAGGAAAATGGGGAAAGAGCTCACAGGGGAGACAGGGAGGTTAAGATATATTAAAGAACAGCACCACACTTGTACACGTTTCAGGAAAAGAAGTGACTCATAACAATTACTTCATTCAAATATGTGATTACAGTGACCAATCACTTCCGCGCAAGAGCAAGTAAGCAATCACTAAAATGTAATATATTACTTTTGCGTTATTTTCCTCCCAATACATTTATTATTATCATTATTATTTGTTTTGAAAACATATATACACTTGACAGGAAAGGGAAAGCGAGGAGCAGGCTGGCTACTGCCACCGGAAGGGGCAGCTTCACAGGGTAGCTTCATGCTAGGGTCGGGTGGATGACAATTTCTTCCTTTCAAATACGTCAATGAACAGTGTAACAAGTAACCCACCTTATCAAGAGAGTGACGAGCAAAAGTCACGGACTTAAGGAAGAAGAGTGCACGAGAATGATACAAGCGCTGCTCACGAGCATCGTCACGTACCGGACCCCTTACGTTGACACGAAGAACAGTCAACGAGACAAAGTAAACGCCCTCATCAGAAAATTCTACAAAATTGCCTTGGGCCTGTTCCCCTCCACGTCCACAGCGAAACTACTTAAAATGGGAGTCCACAACACGTGGGAAGAGCTCGTGGAAGCGCACAACGTCAACCAACTGGAGAGACTAAAGCTGACAAAGACGGGAAGAGCCCTGCTCCAAGATCTGGGCTACCAAGTCGAGGATGAGAGGCACCTACCTCTGCGTATCCCACACGAGGGCAGAGACAAACTACACATAAGTACCATTCCCAAAAACATGCATCCCGAGTACGACAAGGAAAGGAGACAGGCGAGAATACAAGCGCTCAAGCAAGTACGAGAAGGGCGAAGAACTTACAGCCACATCCATACGTGCCAAGGACGCGAGCACAGCGGGAAAGCTGGTCATATTGCCCTGGCCATCGCAACGTGCAAGAAGACCAGACCCTGGTTACCGTGGTGACGGACTCGCAAGAAGCATGCAGAAGGTATGTGAACGGAAGGATCGGAAAGGCAGCACTTCAGGTCTTGAACAACACCGAGATAGAAGCAGCACACATCCTCTGGACGCCGGGACACGAGTCTCTCGCGGGGCACCAGGCGGCACACGCCGCGGCTCGAGACCATGCACGCCGAGCCATCTACGACACGCAGAAAACACGGACCAACGACTGTGACGAGGATGATGAACAGGATATCCAAGAAGTACTCCGATATCTTGGCGTACTACAGGAAGCAGAGGCGTCGCTACCCGCCCGCGCATAAGACGATGAGTAGGGAACAAGCGGTGACCTGGAGAAGACTCCAGGCTGGAACCTACCCGCATGGTACACTGCTGCACGCCATGTATCCGGGCACCTACGGGCGAGACTGCAAGTTCTGCCCGCCGGACATGCCCAACACCTTGCGCCATATGGTGCTTGGGTGCAGGAATAACCGAGTAGTACCACCGTCATCATCACGACCAGGCGATAACACGCAGGAAGAAGCGGATTCAGAGGAAGAATCGGAAGACCAGTGGCAGGTTCTGCTGCGTGACGCAAGACCAGGACAACCAGCTACGGTTGGTGAACAGGGCTCGGGCGGCGGCAGCGAGCCATGGCTACCTGGACTGAGGAGGACACCCACCTTTGGGCTCAAGAAGCCTGGTCTAGCAATAAAGTTTATTTCTCTCTCTGTCCCCAATAAGGTGGCGATCCTTGCCTCAAAAGCGCAACGAACTTGGAGTGTGGCGTCCAGTGTCTACTTTACATACTCATGCGCTTGGCATGCTGAGTGCAGTACTTATTTTCCTTTATACTAGTGGACTACCGACATGGTGTATAACTACCATACGTAGTATGGTAATTTTGCATACGTAATTGGCAGTGCAACGCACGCGCGTAATGCAGAAGTTGTGGGTCCGGCCTCCACCGAACAGCTCGTTTCTCAAGCGCGTCCTTTCGGCGCTGCTTTGCTTTTTTAATGCAACCAACTTGAAAGCGCAGCTCTAGCCCCGCATTCGCTACTTTTAGAGCGCAGGCGCCCGTTCCTGCGGCGAGCATCGGCTTCCTCGGCGTAACCGAACGAACGAGCACAGCGAAGGATGAAGGAGCGAATGCGGAGCGCAGCGGAGGACGGAAGACGGCGATAGCGAAGAGAGCGCGAGGAGGAGGGTATGGCGAAAGCGTGAAAAGAAAAGCGTAGTGCCACGCAAGGCGGGCTCTGCGGCGACGATGCCTACGAGATTGCGGCAGACTAGCGCGCGTCGTCTGTTCACCGATGACGCCGACGATAAGGCATGCAGCGATCGCTTCCACCGATACCATACATGGAAACAAAGCGCTGCGGCGGCTGCTGTGAATCGAGCACACGTGTCACCAACGCGCAGCCTTTCGCGATCTCCCGATTAGCGAGGCAGTCGCGCCACACTTCGCTCCGTTTGCAAAGTGCCGCACGACACAGATTGTCCGCGCCAGCCAATATATCGCGAAATGAAAACACGTATAGAGCTGCGCTCAAATTTCGTATTAGGGAATAGCGTAATCGTCGGTGAATTTTTGTTCTTTTTTTTTACTTGTCGCCTTCTCCCTGCTTCCACTCTCTCCTTTTACTCCCCACACCTCTTCCCCGTGCAACGCTGTTGAGGTGACCTCGTCTGAGAGACAGTTACGGCCCTGAACTTATCTCTTCATACTCCTTTTTAATAGACACTTACTACTACCTCGGCGAAAAGATTTAGAGCGCAGCAGCCCTATGCTTGCCTCGGCTTCATTATCAGTTGGCTTTATATGGCTGTGACATGTAGTGTCACTATATCATGAAACAATTTTAAACAGACAGAGTAGAGGGAAAGAGATGCAGAGTCATCGGCCGGAAAGCGAGAAAATAAAACTAGAGAACGTAAGCAGAGAGGCATATAGAAGGAGAGATAGAAGGGGGCAGATAAGGTCGCGGGTAACCAAGACAGAGGAGGAGTTCATGCACATTTCGGTTAGTGTTGCCAAGCGTCCCGAATTTAGCGGGACAGTCCTGACTTGAAACAGTCGAGACGGCCAAATTTTCTTTTTTTTTTCTACTGACTAACAATCAATAAACCAATTTCCTTTTTATGATGTCTGACAGCTCGATTGCGCATTATTCTCATTTGTCTTCTGTTGCATTGTCATAATCATACTGGCGGTTTCATTTTTGTTGTGGTTCTAGTTCTGTTGTATGCCCTAACCACGTTCACAGTACCTCTGGTAGCCGTCTGCCAGGCAACTGTAACGCACTTATTTTTTAATGGGGTTTTACGTGCCAAAACCACAATCTGATTATGAGGCCCGCCATAGTGGGGGACTCTGGAAAATTTGGACCACCTGGGGTTCTTTAACGTGCTCCTAAATCTAAGCACACGCTTGTTTTCGCATTTCGCCCCCATCGAAATGCGGCCGCAGTGGCCGGGATTCGATCCCGCGACCTACCTTTCTTTTTGAAAATAGCGAAATGGTAGGGCTGGAATAGCTTGTGCAACTTCGCCGCCCGCATACGGTTAGTCTGTTTCTCACTATAACACCTAGATGGTAATCTGGCGCCACTGTCTATGCGAGTTTCTTAAAGGGCGATGTGCCGTCATGGGAATGATGGGATATGTGTCTGCGAGGATTGTGTTGGCTGGTGTTGTACGAGGCTTCGTCTAAAACGTGGATATGGCTACACAAAAAACGCATTGTTAAAATAAAATCTACATAAAAGGCTTTCATTCACCCATATTACATCTCTCAATAAAGTTTAGTCACCTACAATGCAGAATCAAGCGAAGAAAAGCAAGAACAGACGGCAAGTTGTTCCAAAACGAGCGAGAATCTTGTCGTCTGCCCTCCAACTTTAGCGGCCAGCTGTAGTTGTACATCCCATAGTAAGTCCTCAAAATAAAAGAAAAAAAACAACATGTTTTTCTGTAATAATAAAGCTAAAGCAGCTTTTTACATTCTGTTTTAGCAGGAAATGAATCATTCTGACAGGCGGAACGGTGCTAGCCAGGCGCGTCTTCAAGGCTTTCTGGTTCTCCGAGAACTCTATGGACAATTCTATAGGAAAAGCTGGGCGAAAAATGCGACAACTGCAATGGCACCGCCAGTTGCTACCTCTCATTTTTGTAACGCTACAAATATTCAAAATATCATGCAAGAACAAGCATTTACACGTAGCACGTACATATATGGACAATGGGTAATGTTTATTCCGTATATTTTCCAGAAAGATCCGATGACTATAAAATCTGGGTATCAAATTTACAATGCGTGAAAGGATGCGTTTGAAGGTGCCTGAACTAGATGGCACCAACTTACTACGGGAGGCTCAGGATCGCGTTGATTGCGCGTCTCGCCTGAATCGCATCTCGTCGTCTGCGCCTGCGGCTCTGCACAGAGTAGCAACATGGCGGCGCCCTTGTGGTTACCGATTTCAATGCATGGGCGCTATGGGGTAATTTTTCCTTTAGAATTGGTTATGATAAATCTATGGTCGCACGTACAGGCTGGCGGCTACTGGCACTGACATTGTCGATAGTCGCTACGTGCCAGTGCTGCAACCTCATAGATTCCCCAGATATTTGTTAAATGATAGCCTCCGATTTGCGGTTGAATGAGCCTGAAACGTTCGTTGCAACAACTAGCTATAGGATACCTTCGGCGCACGCTGGGTCAATCGACAACTGAAATAAAGCTTTTGGCGTACAAGACGTTTATTGGGGCAATGCTGGAGTACGCAGCGGCAGCCTGGGATCCCTGGACAAAAGCTAATAAACTAAAGCTAGAAAGTATCCAAAGAAAATCTGTTAGGTTCATCTATAACTGTTATAGCTGGAAAATAACCCCATCTAACCTCTTAAAAAAGCTGAACTAGAAGAACTTGAACCACGGCGATATCATGACAAGTTAAAACTCTTTTATTCGCTATATCACAATACGGTAAACATTGATCAATGCGGATTTATAGCACCTGCCACACGCCACTTTACTCGGTCTCTTCACCCAGAAAAGGTGACCGAGCTCAAGTGCAGAACGAAGAGGTACGTTCAAGAACCATTTTTTTTTTTTCCTCGGACGATTGCCAATTGGAATGTCTTGCCTGCTGATGTGGTCGAACGTCCAAGTCTTGATTCAGTTCTGCAAGTGATTAGAAATTAAAGAGTGCCGTAGGCGGGACCACACTTCAAGCACGTTACGTCATCTGCCCACATGTTGTTGCTTTTTCTTTTACTTTTTCTTGTCACTTCTGCGTGTTCGAATAAATGCGCATGCTTCGTGCACTCTTGCTTTTCTTTTGTATCCATTTAGCTTTTACATAACATGAATGTCATTGCTTGCATGATAGGCTTCTGTATCATTTGTTCCCTTTTTATGTAATGCAATTGTAATTGCTTCGTAAATTGTCATGTGATTATTGCCTAGAAAGTTATTTTCTTGCGCACTGCGTGTACGCATTGACGCGTGTGTGTTCTCCTCCGATTTCGTTTTTTTTTTTTTTTTTTTTTTTTTTTACTCAATTGCCCCCTCTCGTTTTGTTTTTGTGTACTGATCTTATGTTGTCTCCCTGCTCCCACTCCTTCCTAAGGCCTCAAAAGTAGGCCGGCAGTATGTAATAAAAGAAATGAAAAAAAAAAATACAGTTGTTCAGTTTGTCAATATGGTGTTTGTAAAAGATGAACTTTCTTGTTAGGCAAATTACTGCAAATTTATTAATTTTATTTCCGAGCTCGTTTTCGTAAATATAAATAATGAAGTCGCTGCTGCCAAGCTGGGGCCGTATTCTGAAACGTTCCATTTGGGAGAAATTTCGCTTAGGCGAAAGTCGCGTTCAACAAGTCAACCGGCTGCTTACCCGTGACGTCAGCATGCACTACCAACACGCGTGCTCGAACGCTTCGCAAAACACACGAGAGGGCGCACCGTGCGACTCGTGCGAGTGCAGAGCGGCTCGGGTGTGTTGTTTTCGAATGTATCGGCCACAGTACGACACAGGCGCGTTCGTTTATTCAATACATGTCAGTAGCACCCACTGACACCGTGACGTCAAAGTGACGTACACCAGAACTACTAGGTGGCGCGACTTCTTTCCCGGTTTTGCTCAACCAGCCAATCAGCGCGCGCCTGAAAGCGAAAAAAGAAATTTCTCCCAAATGGAACGTTTCAGAATATGGTCCCTGAAATGATGTTCCAGTGCAAGTTGTGCTAACCAGAGTTTCTCGTGCTTACAACACAGCCGCCTGCTTGCAACTATATTTACAGAAGACGTCGTCAGCATGTTTATACTTTGCTCAAGATGTAAAACAAACTTGTACAACAGCAAAACACCAAGCCTGACACGGAGTGTTATTGGAATTGTAATTAAGCTGGTGACGTATGACCTTTACAGAATGAATGTAGCAGTGTCAAAAGTCGGCCATTTCATACACCAATATAAAGTATGTGCAATAAATTATTGTCTCATGCCATGACGTACTGACGTAGCACCACCACGCTCAAAAGTTGGCAGCCCTATCTTCGGTAGGTAATCATAGAAGATGACAGGGTTTAGGCTTTATGCTAATGCATTACATTCACTCAGGTGCTGCATGAAGGCCTGCTAATTTGTATCATGGTTTTGACTTTTATCTACTTTACCAGTGTGTTTTTCAAAGCCCATACTCTGTCCCTGGAATGTTTCAGCCCGATTCACCGAGTAGTTCTTTGGTGAGACTTTTTTG
Source organism: Dermacentor silvarum (assembly GCF_013339745.2). Taxonomy (NCBI): domain Eukaryota; kingdom Metazoa; phylum Arthropoda; class Arachnida; order Ixodida; family Ixodidae; genus Dermacentor; species Dermacentor silvarum. The sequence continues at coordinate 18,871,419 of NC_051157.2, forward strand.
AAACCCATCAGATGGCTTCAACAGCAGTCAACACAACTGATAATTTTCAACTCACTGAATCCGCATGCTTGCAACTTTATCTACAAATCAGGCAACAACACCTGCACGTGCAGCAACATGTTATTGTGCATTTTCAATTACCCGTTCCTTGGTATAACCACTGACAGCTTTTTATTTATGTCGGGATGTAACACAACGATTTGTGTGAATATGATTTTATATACACGAATACAGTAACTATTCAATACAAGCTTATGTGCATCACGCTGTAAATAATTACACGACGCGCAAAATGTAATGTGAGCTCAAGCAACAGGACACTACAACAAGCTGTAGGCAAATCTTCTACAGCTCGGTGCACCTATGTCAAGACTGCTGTAAATGTGATGGCAGGTGGTGCTGCGGAGAGTTTTAAGATGAATTATTACAACAATGTGTTGTCATGTTCGCTAAACACTCCAGTTTGTATCTGTCAATTAATAAAGAACCAGGCAGTATGATTGCCTGTGTGTGTGTGAGCTTCCGTGCCCTGAAGTTAAGGTTCAGCAGTCACTGTTCAGCAGCAGTCATAAAGTTTTTCTCAAGCACTGCACTTTATTGCATAATTTAAGCTCAGTCATACACAACTGTTGTCGCACAGTATGACACAATCACACTTTCATTCCCATTTATGAGAGCAATGTCATGTCATGCGGGTCGTTTTATCCTCATGGTCTTTTTGTCTAAGAAACAAACTGCAGGAACCTGAAAAAATTAGTTAATTTCTGACAAAAATATTATACTGGGCTCTCACATTCTTTTCAGAGGCAGACAATACAAACATGCACTGCATATAGCGATGAAGTGCACCCCCACAGAATGGTAATCAACATATCACCTTCAGAAATGTGACAGCACTCATATTATGGGTTTTGTGGCAAGTTAGAGGGTGTGCAACAAGATCCTTAGCAAATCTGAACATGCAGAATGTTGACTGTAAACACAAATAAGTTATGTTTATGCACATGGATGTACTCACTCAATTTTATTTATTGCAACAGATGCACAATCACATACAAAATGAGCTGCAATATGGTGCACCTGTTCAAAAGGGCCCCCAGATTGCACGGCAGCAGCAACATATGAAGAATTTGTACAATACCAGTAATTGCAACAGTATTATTTAGTTCTCCAATTATTCATATGTCGATGTTGCCATGCCGTCTTGGGGCCCTTCTGAACCCGGGCACCATGTTGCAGCTCAAATTGCATGTGACTGTACATTCTTGCAGCAATTGAAAAGGCTCGGTAGTCTGCAAGTAATTTGCAACTAAAGCCTGACTAAGGGTGACAACTGTGGAGCTACAATCATGAGAGGACTGTATGTACAAGAGCAGTATATGCTAAATGTCTCAGCACAATTTACAGTACATTAATACATGGTGACATGCACATATTTAGTAAAGTGCAGAAGCCTGCTCAGGGTAGCTATACCTTCTTACTTGCTGTAGTCCTTTTTACGTGGCTAAACACAACATGCGTGCACAATGAAAAAATTAAAAACAATGGTGCCTTGACACGTTCAACGGTGCACAAGAAGCCTGACAATTTTGCAAGCAATGTGATCAGCAGAGACCAGAGTACAAGTGAGCCAGTGTTCAATCTTCTCTCATGCCTGTTTTTTATGGCACATAACTGAAGTGTTGGCCTGGACTATAATGTTTCCCTTTGCGGTAACTCAGCTTGTAATTACCACCTTTCCACTCTGAATGACATCAAATGGCAGGAAGGTGTCAGTTTGTCAACACTCATTGCAGGATGCTGAAGGTTCACTGTGGCATGTGTGTTTTAAGGTAAACTTGTTTTTTAGGGGCAGACCTGCCATACTGACTACAATGCGGCAAAAAATGTATGTTGAAGACAATTGTGACTTGCTGAGTGCCAATGCTTTGGGAAGGATGACAATGCGTGATCCTTGAAACGGGGGAAGGCATCGTGCCGTACAGCTTGCAGTTTGTCATTGTGTCACAATAGGAGTTGCACTTGTCTTGGTCTTTAAAAAAGGTTGTAAAGTGAGTTAATTTCTTTCCGAATCAGGTATCGTGGCCAGAGTGATCAAACAAATCAAAGACCAACCATACTATTTTGTTATAGACAGTACACTCCAACGCTCATGCACTCAGACACGTCTTTGTGGACTTTGATTTCTTATGCATGGTTTTGTTCAATTATGCCCCTATTAGTGCTGATGCGCTACTTGATATCTTTGACAATACAAGCATGCCAAAGGGTATCACTTAATTACAGTGAGGCAATCTGTGAAAACAATAACAGATTGCAACCAATGACAGCACACTGCACATTCTAGAATGTTGTTGCAGCCTAACAATGCAAGTACCCACAGTGTTCCCATATGAAAGACGATCACCACTGCAACTTTTGCTAACACAGCTGTTATGTAGCACTGCAGGTAGTGCAGCTGTTAACTCCATTGGAGTTACAAAACTCTGTACTACAAGAGACAATGCAGAGCATCAAAAGCTAGATTTCTGCAAGTGTAGTAATGCTAACACTTAGAATTTTAGGTCAAAGTGTCCACTACGAGATCCTATTACAGTCAGCACCAGGCCAAAAAAAGAAGCAGGAGAGACTGCTCCTACAAAAGCTCTCTCTTCCTGCTCTATGTTCCTAGGCATTCTTGGAAAATAGTTGCAAATCACACAGGCATAGAGAGTAGGTGCTCCAATCATTCAGCAACAGAAAACGTTCTGCAGTCACACACCCCACACATCAACAGCTAATATAAGATGTGGTACTCAGATAGCGCAAGCATGCACACATTTATGTGGAGGACTTGGGAAATGGAGTAGCTAAATTATCCTGACCTCATGGTCAAAAAACCTCCTTAATGAGGCTAAGTTATTATACCAGAGGCATCAGTATTTTTTTGTACACCGTAAACAAACCTCCTTCACACAAGGCAAGGCAATTGCAAAGACATAGATAGCAGGACAAGGAGAAGGGAGGAGAGGAAGATTTATCTTTTGCTGGTGCATGTATACTTGCTCTGTTCGAGGGGCATATCCATTGTGTTCGTAACCTGGGAGTGACCATGCGGTTGCTAGATGTTGCTTTGTCTGTCCATCTGCCAGGGAACCATCATAGGTATTGTGTATTACTGCAGAGTAATCCGTGGTACAAATGTGCACCTCCTTCTGCAGATATAGCAAGCTATGCTGCAAACTAAATTCAATAGGCATGAAGCAAAATGTCAGAATCTGATAAAATGGGGCATGCTACGTGTCACCAGAGGTACCATGCAATGAATAAGATTTTCAAACGAGTCTTGCTCTAAAATACACACGCACATACATATAGTGTGGGTAATCCTGATGATTGCTTACATCTAAAAATTGGGGGAATCCTCGGTTCCCATGACTGTCGCACGCCCACAGCGAACATCGCCTTCTCCCGACAAAGTGGCGCTGCATTTAGTTTACAAAACTGAAAACATGTGAAGTGAGTCGGATGCTCTTCAATCAACATATATTCCCGCAGAAAATGTTTAGAAGGGCGTGACAATAATTAAAATATAAAGAGTGGAATGTTTACTTTTCCCTTTCCTCCTCAACACGTTTCCTCTTTGCTGGGACGGCACTGATAGCAACGCCCTAGCCCCTATTGCTTCTTTCTGCAGTACACTTATGGTAACCTATAAGGTTTGTAAGTTATGGTAACTCCAATGTGCACTCAAGGTAACTGCTTCACGGTTTCCACTTGACAAAAGGTGTGGTGCCAGAAAGGAGTGGTGACAGGACTATCAGAATGCGTTAACAATAACCACAATGCACAACCACTACTTCATCATTGGCTAGAAGTTTAGAGGGGACGTGCACGCATGTGCAAGCTTTAGCTCGGGAGCAATTTATGATCATGAACAACCTCCCAATGGCTGGCATCCATGGGCTGTTGCACAGGTCTATGATGTCGTAGGCGGCGTAATAAACAAGGCCTACAAAGCCGCGGGAGAGAGCCAGTTATTTTCTATGCGAGAGTGCGGACTTCCTGCTGCTTGCAGCAGAATAATATTTGGCTTGCATGTTTATGGAAACATTGCCTACAATCACGAATGTCTTCTTACCATGTTCAAAAGTTTTGCAGTACTCCTTGAACAAACGAAACAGACTCCTTACACTGAGGACAGCAGAGCACACATTTCATATGTAAGCCAACAGCCGAAGTCTGAGCATGACGCGTGCCCATTCCTCCGTGGCTAAGCAGCGGCGCCATCCTCCGAAGTCTGCCTCCCATGTTTCCAGGAGAAAGTAATTTGTTCCCGGGGTCATTGGAAGCAATGTGCTCATTGTCATGGTCACATATAAGCGGCATACAAATTGTATTCAGCTCATGGATTGATTGATTTTTATTGCATAATTTAGGCAAAACTGACTTGAAAATCAATGCAAGCAATGATGCGCAGTTCTTTAATAAAAAGGCAATAATGTTGTGCAGTTATCAAACTGAAAATAAAAATAGTGGCGTCCAAGGTTTGACAGCTGCTTGCAGCAACAGTACAGCTGTTGTCACCACCCTAAAGCATAATGCATACAAATGCTTCCTACCACCTACTTGTTCCTTGCCATCACATTGCCACAAACTTTTAACTTAGACAAACCAGCCTCACTGCTTCCTAAAGCTCTGTTGTGTTGTTGCCAAATATGCCTGAAACCATTTGCATGTTAATGGCGTTCCTGCATAAGCGAAAAAAGCGCTTGCCAGACCCACAACACTTTGATGCCTACCTGCCTTTTACAGGAAGGTAGAAGTAGAACAACATAACACAAAGCATAACCATTGCAGTGTATTTAAATTTACACATTTCAATGAGAACAGAAGGCATTGTGTTATGAGTGATAACAAAAATGTGGTTATCCACAAGTGCACCATTCCTTCTCATATTGCTAAGGTTGTAGGCAAATGTAGGCTGATCAAAGTAATATTTAAATTCCTAGCATCAAATCTTGCCACTCTGGCGTGTTTAGGTATAACATGGAGCAGATCTTGTGAAGAGATCAATGTAACAGGAGACAGATTTACAGTCAGTAATAAGTAGAAGCGTTTGTAACACAATTTAGCATCCTCTTATGTTGCACAGTACATTTGGCTCAGCAGCTGGGGGACAACAGCTACTCTGAGCAATTACAGGAAATAGATTGTTATTGCTTCGATTTTGAAGAAGGCAGAAAGCCCTGCAAGCCGTGTAAACATTTAATCAGAGAAGTAACTAGAAGATGGCATTTCATAACTTCCTTTGTAGCAAATGTATCCACATCAGTTAGTAAGATGCCAGTGGCATGTATTTGATTATTCTCAACAAGTGAACATTTTACTGAGTGCATAACATTAATCAAAATTTATATCATAAACCCACAGATGGCCCAATAAAGCAATGTGCTCTGATGACTGTAAGTTTGTAACAAACTGGTGTGATGACACCATTTTAGTTGCTGCAACTGTATTATGTCTTGCATAACTTGAGATGCATCTATTTCTGATGCCTCACGCTGCATCCGATGATATAGCCATTTCCGCAAATATATTGACATACCATAGGCTAAGCAGGTAGGAAAAGATAAGCAAAGCAAGAAATATTCATAGGACTACACACACATCAGAAAAATTTACAGTAAATGCTATTGCATTGAGAAGAAGTTTGTCATAAAGCTTAGCAACTACTGCAACACTTCTGTGTGTTACTGCTAAATGCTGTAATGTAGCGCATTTGCAACTGCCTGTGAGCATTTTAGCAAAAGGAGCCTCTTACATGACCAGGTAAATGAATGCTGTCTGTGCAACAAGCTGCACTCGGTTAAAATTTACCTGCCACAGGAAAGCAACTTAATGTTTTTACACTTTCTGGGGACATTTCACTAAGGTACAGCTAGCTGAATGATGCAATGAGCAAAAAATAAACACTTTACATGTACAATCTGCATGTTATAAAACATACACAAAATGTACTACCACTAAACAAAAAAATATTTTCAAATGCTTGCACTGAGGCCTTTACCATAACCGAATAGAAAAGAACAAAGCTTTATCCTTTTATTTGGCTCATTTCTTTCAGTGCAGTGATCACATGGGGCAGAGCTTTAATACATACCATAGAAAGATGGTAGATTTTGTTCAGTAGCGAGTATATTAGAGCTTAGCTGCACATGGACTAAGCCAAAATAAGCTGGCAATCTGAGCATTCAAATTACAGCCTTTACCATATGCAGCAGTATTGGTCGCCTTGGACTGCAAGCAATGAGCTTATTGCATCAGAGTACATCAAGCACCTGAACGCCCTACAAATGTCAACTCACTTCAATCAGGCGGTATGCAAACACCACGTGGTGGAGGCCTGACTGGACGATGGCACGTGCGCAGACAAGGCAAGTCAGGCTCAATTGATTTTCTGCACGCATCCTTGGCTAAGTAATCAGTTGACCAGACCTTGCTCCTTCAAGGTAGAAGGTAAGGCGACATACAAGGTGGGGCTCTTACAGAGGGCTTAAGCACGTGACTAGGCTCTCGTGTCAAGGCTCCAAGACTGCAACCACATATTTCTTAAGATGAGCGCCTTTCAGTTTGCAATGCCGGCCTTATTGCAGCTCTGCATAAACCCCAAAACTTCTTTGGTAAGAGGGCCTTGTTGGAAGCAGTAAACTTCCATCCAACATGGCAGTGGCAACCACTGCACTGCAGGATCGTCCATGCATAACCTGGGAACCAGCTGTACAGCGTGCTCGGTCGACCATTCAAGTATACGCCAGTGGCTTTGCGCACAGTTATCATCTCGTGTACATATCCATGAGGATTTACGTAAGCGCCCTGTGGTCCGCTCTGAGACATGCTGAACACATCGCTCCTGTCGGCCATCTTCTGGTTGCACTCCTTACAAGTCAGCACGCGACAGTCACGAAGAATGGACAGTTCACATCGCAGTCGCTGTACAGGGTTGTCGTAAGACAACATCTCCAGGCGGAGTTTGTCGTCAAGGAGAAGACTGCTCGCGACCCAGTATGAAAAGCGACACGGGTCGCGGGGTAGGCTCAAGGTGGCAAAATTTTCCGTCCACTCGCGCAACTCTGCCTCTATTTTCGAAACCAGTAGGTTGGCGTCGTACTGTCGGTACACCCAGGAGGGCCAGGCCGTCATGTGGGAGAACCCGTAAGGGTCTTTGTGTCGCTCGCTCAGAGCGTACTGAGACGTGGAGCGCCCCTTAAATCTCGATAGGCTTGGAAGTCGAGCGGCTTCACCGACGTCGGCGGTGGGCTTGTCAGGGAGTATTTTAATGCTAGCCATGAGAATGCCGTCACTTCTTGTGCGGGAGCTGATAATGCGGAACCTCTGTCGACCTTCCGCTTTCACCACAAGTGTTGCTACGCCGGACAACTCATCAACCTCCTCTTTGTAGGATCGTATTTCAGCAGTAGTGCCTAGCGGCTGTGGAGAATTGCTACTCGCGCTTTCGCCAACGATGCCGAAAGTCCGATCGTTTTCTATAATTCTGTGCATCATCGATATCTCCAAGGGTCGAAATATCTGAAGAGGCAAGATCTGGCCTGGCACCAGTATGACGTCATGGGATGTCAGTACAGGTATCGTTTGCAGGCTGTCTTCTTCGAAGACCGTCCTGCCCGTGAGATCCTCCATGTCGTTACCGAGGTAAGTGTGCTGCGCTGGCAGCGAAGTGTCATAGGAGACGTCCATCGCAGAGGCAGACGCCGAGTCTTCCTCCTCGTCAGCGTCCTCGGCCCTCGGAACAAGGTGTACTATGTCATCCGCCATCGGTTAACCACCCCGGCGAAGCGTAAACTTTCTGTTTAACCTCCCTAAAAAGCCTGTGCGCAGTTTTTCACCGCATTTTTAGAACACGAACGGCGCCATATTTGTTTTGGTGACCACTGGAGCGCTGAAGCCGAGAGTAGGGTCGTTCCTTTCGTTTTTGCTCTACAGATGGAGCAACAGCCGCGAGCGCGCTCGCGTGTTGTTCCCAAGCGGCGTTTTCGTCTGCTACAATGTGCTAAATAATTTTCCAGCGCCTTCCCAGCGCTTTCCGAGCCAAATAAATGACATAGCAACACACTAGGAAAGCTAACTATCTGAATTTTTAGTACGGATGTCACACGGCGCACTTTTGATAGTGATCAAGCTCGATCCGGATCGAATTTCTCGGTCGTGATTGGCTCCTTTGCGCAAGCTGCGCGAGGGAGACAATCACAGTTGATAATTTCTATCCGGATCGGGCTTGATCACGATCAATAGTGGTCGTGTGACACCGGTACTCACACATCAAGAGAACAAACAACGCCTTATTCACTCACAACTTGCAGCAATAATTTCAGCTTTCTTAGTGAACTGAATAAACGCCTCTTACGCTCTTCGTAAAATAAGGCAAAATAATACGTTTTCACTTTGCAGTAAACACAAAAAGAATGTTAGGTTGGTTAAATGGTTATAACGAGGGGCCCCGAGCGATGCAGCAAGCTCGAACTGTTTCAATATTCAAACTGTGTTCAAAAAGTGTCAATGTTCACGGACATATTACTTTGCATTTAGATTATTTCAGTGTCATTAGCTAGATATATTGCAGCAGCCACTAATGCGTTGAAGGTCATCTCGAGTAACCAGGGGTGGCTTGCACGAACATTTAATAATGAAACTAAAAGTCGCAGTTTCGCCCGCAAGCCGAAGCATCCATTGCAATAGCAAATTAGTAGAGAGCTATACGAAGCAAAGATAGTAGGTTAATAGGCAGTATAAAGTTGTAAACATTCGCTTACTAACTAAGTAGACAAGCACGGTGACACGCGCGCACAGGTAAACATCTCGCTCGATGATCGCGGAAACTCGCCATGAAAACGCCGGACTGAGAAAGCGCGCCAGAAGCAGCGGGCAAATTGACCTTCGGGCTGTCTCTCGTCTCGCTTCAACACGAACTAAATGTCGAAAGCACAGTGTATACGAAGCTACCGGCACTCGGCGCATGCACTTTGTCCCCCATCGCAGATCGCTTTGAAGATGAGGCCCGCGCGGGCGCGCACTTCGCCCACATCGCAGATAGCTTTCAAGATACGGCGTCTGCGCGGCTACGGTAGCGCGGCCGTGCTGTGAGGAGCAGCCGACGAAGCGGAATCACCCCCCTACCTCCCTCTCCGTCGCCTCGCCCCCGTGCCTCGCGCGCGAAAGACCGCGCGCTTCCGGCCTGCCTGCCTCCCTCGCGTGCTCTACATTGAGCCGCGATTGCCGGCCTCGTACGCTTTCACTCGCACACACAGCGTACGGCGCGCGGCGACGATTTTATCGCCGTTGGACTTTATACGGAACCTCACAGCGATGGCAGAAATGCGCTTGGAGTGTCCATATATTATTGCGATAGCAATTATATGGACACTTCAACCGGATTTCTGCCGTCGCCGTCGCCGTGAGGTTCCCTATAGACAAAATCTTCGCCGCGCGCCGTATGCCCGAGCGGAAGCGTGCGGGGACGCGCGCTATCAAGGAGAGCGAACACACTCAATCACCCACGCGCAAGCAAGGAAGCGGGAAGCCAGCGCTGGAGGGAGCGCGCGGGGGGGGGGGGGGGGGGGCGCACTTCTACTCTGCCAACAACCGCGCTCGTCGCTCGCTCGCCCGGACCGTCTCTTATCTCCACACGGCTCTGACCTTTATGCGCCGTGCATTCGCCGCTCAGTTTCCGTTGAAGCGATAGACCGCACGTACCTTCGCCCGCTGCGGCGTATGGGCTCGCTGCCAGCGTTTTGACAGTCGTTGTCTGCTGTCATTCAGTGTGATCTATTCATGTTTGTTTGTGCGCGCTCACACCACGCTTGTTCATTCAGTTAGTAATAGTCGGGCCACATTTTCCAACGCACGCTACACATGCAATGCTGCCCGGATCGGCAGTGCAGCACTACAGGTGTGTCCCTTCGCACGCGCTGCCCACGGGAAGCGCTTCTCATCAACACCACCGTTTCACACGCGCCTTCTCGTGGTCATCGAGTCTCTCTTCATGTCGGTCTACTTACGCCGCAGCACACCTGCTTACTTAGTCAGCTCATGTTTACTACAATTCATATTGCTACCAAAGCCGCTCATCTTACTTCGTATGACATTGCTGTGTTGCTATCGCATTCATTGCTTCGCCCTTAGGGCGATACTGTGACATTTTTTGCTATCACAATAATAACGAATTTAAGAACGCGGTATAGTGCGGACTAGTGAGTTGTCTAAGGAACATTTAAGAACGCGTTCTTTTTACGAATTTAAGAACGCGTTATAGTGCGGACTAGTGAGTTGTCTAGGGAACATTTAAGAACGCGTTCTTTTATTCGTTGTTATTTTCGTTATTAAATGTTCCTGCAAGCCGCCCCAGGTCTTCACTCTTCAGGGCTGTTAACGTGTCCGTATTGGATGGGCGAATATTGAAAGTTTCGAATACGCATCGAATACTACACACTAACTATTGGTACTTGAAAAGAAACTATTCGGTATTTGCGAATATTCAAAATTAACCAAATATTTCGCTACAACCGCCTGTTAAAGTCTGATTACTTTTCTCACAACTGGACCGCCTCATTCGCAAAATGTACAATGCGGCGCTGGGGCTCATCCGTACCACCCCTACCGAGCACCTCCTAAGCCTGGGGTTACACAATACCCTGGAAGAGCTTCTAGAAGCACATCGCACGGCACACATTCACCGACTATAAGCTAGGAAGCAAGAGTCCAGTTGGTCCAGTTGGATCCTGGACCGAATCGGGCACCGAGTATCCCCAACGTGCAACGATCCTGCCACCATTCCCCCGACATCAGAAGGAGATTCATCATCAAGCCGATGCCAAAGAACAGGCTGGCAGGTCATCACGTCGGCAGACGAAAAGCAAAAGATCAAGCCCTATACAAAACCCACGGGTCCAACTCCGAAGCAGCATACGCCGACGCTGCTCAATATTCCTTGCCAAAAAACACGTACGTACGCAATTAGGGTAATTACCCTTCCCAAGATCAACAACAACAACGACAACAACCAATCTGCGCCTCGAGCAACACCAATAAGGACGGCCGGTTCTGTCCGTGCCCTCAACTCGGCGGAGGCAGAAGAGGCGGCCATTGTCCACGCTGCAGTGGCCGGATTTACCACCATAATCAGCAACTCAAAGACCGCCATATTCAACTTTGCACGTGGAATCGAGGCACTAACCACGCTGTGAATACTGCACCCCCTACTCTCCCCAAAATAACAAGACAGTGAAGAAGAATCCACCCCAATTGAATTGATATGGGTCCCGGCTAACGCAGGGAACCCTCGGAACGAGGCGGCCCATCAATGTGCTCGAGGATTCGTCAACCGAGCGGTGGGTCCCATCTCTGATCCGGGGGACCTGGTCAGCGAGCCACTGACCACATACCACGATATTGCACAAAACACCACCACCTCGCAAGACGGACAAAACCTCATCCACCTCATCCCAGGCTCACCAAGCGTCAAGAAGTCACCTGGCGCCGACTCCAAACGCACTCCTTTCACAACCCACAAATATACGCACACTTTTACCCTGACTTGACAGACCCACACTGCTCATTATGTGGGTTCATACACTCTTTAAATCATATTCACTGGGAATGCAGGGAAGACCCTCCCTCACCAGATCTCCTGGCCGCTCCCTCGCCGGAAGCGTGGGAAACAATACTCCGAGACCCGAGCCTGGAGGTTCAACTTCGGGCCATCAAAAGAGCCGATGGAGGTGGCTGTAAGGCATCGCCTGGTAGCCTAAACATTCTTGACACTTACCTCGCAAATGCAGGAGTTATCCGTTGCCTTCCAGTGATCGCGCTTTGCTTGGGCTTCCCATCTCTTCCCAGGAAGACGACGCTGCTTGTCCGCTGGCCGCTTCGCTCCTGCCCATTTTCAGCGAAAGGTCAGGTTTTTCTTCCTTCTGGCACTCACCGTTTGTTGGCCGTCTTCCGCGACCGTCTCCTGCTCCCGGACAGGCCAGAATTTCAGCCTGGGAGGCCTTAACCTTGCCTAAATCTCCCTTTTTGCGGCGGGCCCTTGGCCGCCCAACTGGCTGATGGCCCGGACCCACTAGCGGGGCATGGCGGATGTTCGGCCTACGGCTGCTGGGCTGCCGCCGCGGGATGGCCTCCTTCCGGCGGACGCCTCGCCACGCTCGAACGACTCTGTGTTTTCGTCGGATGGAGACCGCGTGCTGGCCGCCGTGGGTGCTGGGCTCGGTTCCGGGGGCGTGCCTGCTGATGCTTCTGCTGATCGTGGGGAACGGCCTGGTGGTGTCGGCTTGCCCTCCTCTTCCGCTCGTAGCATGGTGGATGAGGCTTTGTCCGCGTCGTTCCACCGCGCTGTGGAATGCGAAAAGCTGATAACGGACATTTTGTTCGACACGAACTGTAAAGTGACAAACAGCCACCGTTCCCAGATCCTCGGTCATCTTCGTCAGCTGGTGCAGGAATGTGCGGACATGCGGGCTGTGGCGGCGCGCCAGTGTGGCAGGGCGGATGAGCTCCGGGACCAGCTGGCACAGGCTCGCCTGGCTGCCCCTACGGTCCTCCAGCCTGCGGCCTCTTCAGGCCCAGCGGACTTAACGTATGCTGCGGTCGCCCGTGGCGGTCTTCGTCCTGCATGTCCGCCTGGGCCTGGTGCTGCCGCTGGTCAGGCAGCTGTGCTCCCGGAGGCTGCCCGTGCCGTCACCGTTGGACCCCAGCCAAGGCGAGACCATGCGCATGTCATGTTTCTGACGCCCCTTGTACCCACGGGCACTGCCGCTGAGGATATGAAACGTATCTTAAAAACCAACGTCGACCCCGCGCGCGAAAATCTCGGTGCCATTTCCGTGCACAAGACACCGCTTGGCCTCACGGTTTTGTCGGACGATCTCGCGTCAGTTCAAAAACTTAAAACGCTCCTTGAGCAGAACCCGGTCACTAACACCGCTATGTCGGTGCGCTTGGTACAACAGCGTAAGCCGCATGTTAAATTGACCGGGGTTGACCCGGATGTCCCGGCTGTAAATCTCGTGGCGCAGATTAACTCGCGCAACCCTGACCTCCGGCTGGACCCGTCCACTTGCGAGGTTCGCGTTTCTTTCAGGGAGCGTTCGGGTAATTTCACCCACGTGGTGGCAGTGGATCCTCCTGCGTACCGGTCGCTCATGAGTCGCGGGCGAGTTTCCGTGGGTTGGACCTCGGCTACGGTGGTGGAGGACGTGCACGTACCTACGTGCACGTTCTGCGCTACCTATGGTCACGGCCGCCGTTCGTGCCCTGTTCGGCAGCATCCCGAGAGGGCGGTGTGCACGCGCTGCGCGGGCCCGCACCTCGGTGAGCAGTGTACGGTGCGCCTGGGGGATGCTGCTGTGTGCTGCAACGAGTGTCGCCGCGCGGGCCACCCCAGTTCTCACCCGACTGGGGATAAGGCCTGCCCTCTCCTGATGGCCAGGGTCGCGCGGTTGCGCGCTCGTACTGACTATGGTTAGTTTGCTTGTCCCGGCTTCTGTGGTGCGGCGCGGCGGTCTCCTCGCCCTCGCGGCTGCCGGGGGTATTGGGTCGCGCATTCGGCCCTACAGGAGTCTCCCCTTGGCGCCGTGGGGGTGTTGGGGATCGCCGCGCCTTCTTCCCCGTTTTTATCTCGGTGTTCCTCCTTCTTTCCTTCTTCTCCCTCTTGGGTGTTATCGCACCTCCTTCTGCCTCCTTCGTTCCACCTTTCTCATTCTTTCTGCCTGGGTGGGCTGTGCGGCTGGGATTTGTTGGGTTGCGGCCGGGGTTGATTGGCATCGCGGGGTGGCTTGTCCTGTTTCGGTGTGTGCGCCGGCACTCCCTCGTTCTTGCTTCTCACCTGTCGGCACCACGTTCGTTGCCCTCAGCCATGGCTGACGCCTCGCCGCTTCGCTTCCTACAGGCAAACCTCGCCAACACGCGTGATGCTACACGGCTGTTGGTGCAGCACATGGTTGAGGGTGACTTTTCGTTTGCACTGGTGTCTGACCCGCACACCCGCGACCACAAGATTCCCCACGTGCCCCGTGATATTACAATGTTTCACTCGCGGGAGCACCCGCGTGTTGCTCTCCTTGCGCGGGCCCCTACATTCGATCTATTTCCCATATACGTATCGCAACTGGTCGTGGCCGTCAGGTGCGAGCGAGCCGCACTTTCGTTCGTACTCGTTGCTATTTATGCGCCGCCCCATCGCCCTCTCGATCCCTTCTTGGACGAACTGTGGCAGGTATTTTCTGATGGCTCAGTGCGATCGTATATTATGGGGGGCGACTTCAATGCGAAGCATGCGCTGTGGGGGCCCGGGCCCGGAGATGTGCGCGGCACGCAGCTCGTGCAGTTTGCCAACGCTAACGCCCTGCAAATTCTCAACAGCCCCGCGTCGCTGCCCACTTTTGAGACGCCGTACGCTCGCTCATGGATCGACGTCACGTTGGCGTCTGTCTCTCTTGCGAGCGCGGGTTTTACTTGGCAGGTCTCCGACCGCGATAATCTTTCCGATCACCGTTACGTCGAATTTACTCTCTTTGCTGCAACGAGACGTCTGGAGCGTGTCCTTACGAACTACGCACGAGCCCAGATCCTCGAATCCCTACGATTGCATCCGTGGTTCGAGAGAGTTCAATACGCCTCTTTATCCTCTGGGCATGCGCTTGATAGCGCGGTCGGGGATTTCTATAAGTTATATGAGGGGCTCCGTCGCCGCTACCTGCGTAAAGCTAAACCGCGTGGCGGCAAGGCAAATGCGTGGTGGAGCCCTCAGCTCGCTGAGGAGCGCCTGCGTGTGCGCGCGATGCGTCGTCGCTTTCAACGGGCCCGCGACCCTGATCTGCGCTCGTTTTACAGGACGCAATATGCGTCGGCTTTCGCAGCCTACAAGCAGCACATTCGTAGGGCCAAAGACGCGGCGGATCGCGCGCTTTGCCAGGATATGACGGCTCGCAACCTTTATGGTTCGCCGTTCAAACTGGCGTTTGCGAAGTTACACTCCGCGACGCTCCTCCCACCGCTTGAGACCTCGCCCAACGTCCTCACGTCATCGGTGTTGGCGTCTGCTTCACTGCTGTTGAGTGAGCATGTCGCGACGGATGACCCGGGTTGTGATACCCCCTTTCACGCACGACTTCGCACGCTCGCGTGCTCTGATTACCCTCCCGTGCCTGACGATCACGCCTTTACGCTCCCGGAGATCGAGCATGCGCTGTTTCAGGGCAACTTACGTTCGGCGCCGGGGTTGGACGGGCTCACCGGCATGTTCGTTCGGAACCTTTTTCGTATTCACCCTTCCTTTTTTCTTCTTTTATTTAATGCGGCCCTCCGCCTGGGACACTTCCCTACGTCCTGGAAAGAGGGACGCATTATTTTCATTCCAAAACCTGGCCGGCCGCCTCATTTACCCTCAGCTTATCGTCCTATCGTGATGAACTCCTTATTCGGCAAAGTACTGGAACGTTTACTAAATTCCCGGCTCTACTTTTTTCTAAATTCTAATCACCTCCTTCACGATTCCCAATTTGGCTTTACACATGCCCGGAGTGCCCCTCTCGCCCTGTATGTCCTGAAGCAGCGCCTGCTCTCGCTCAAGGCATCAAAAACGCCCGCCGTTCTGATCTCCCTCGATTTTCAGGGCGCTTTCGATAGCGTGTGGCACGCAGCGGTGCTGTTCTTTTTGCGCAGACACCGCTGTCCGGCCAACCTATACCACCTCTTGTGCTCTTTCCTCTCGGGACGGCGGGTGGTGTTCCGGGCGCGCGCGGGTGAGGTATCGGCTAGCCCGACGATCGGCAGTCCGCAGGGCTCCCCCATCAGCCCCTTACTGTGGAATTTGATCGTCCACTCCCTGCTCAGCCTTCCCATGCCGGACGGCGTGCACTTACAGGCGTACGCGGACGACACCATTGTGCTGCTGTCTGGCACCTCGCGCCTGCAGCTGCAGGGTCTGGCAGAATCTGTCTTGTCCTTGATTTGCAATTGGGCCCGGCAAAACAAGGTCAAAATTAGTCCGTCAAAATCTTTCTTTGTCTTCTTCAACAATGGGCATATTGGCACTTCCAAGAGGCGTCCGTCTATTCGTCTAGACGGCGCTTTTCTAAAACATCAAGATCACATTAAACTTCTCGGCGTGGTCTTTGATGATAAGCTTAATTTTCACGCCCATGTTGACTTTATCAAGACTAAAGCCGAGGTATTGGTTACTCGCTTGCTGAATTTCGTACGTCTGCATTACAGGCTACGTCCCGTCCTTTTACGACGCCTTTATAGACAGGTTCTGCTCCCTGCTGTTGCATACGCATCGCCGGTGTGGTGGCCCGCTTTCCCTACCTCGCACCTCACTGCCCGTGTGCAGTCGGTTCAGCGCTCGCTTCTGGTGGCGTTGACGGGCGCCTTCCACACGACTCGTACTTCGGCATTGCAGATCCTGGCCAACTGCCCACCACTCCCATTGGAGCTGGATCGCCTCAATGCCGAATTCTCACTTTTCGTGTTGCGCCAGGTGACTCATTTCGCCAACGAGTCGTTTGACCCCCGCAACCTGGAACGCCCGTTCGACCCGTGGTCGCGCCATCCGCGGGAGCTGTACCGATTGCGGTTCTACCGCTTAACGCCCCAACAGGCCTCACGTGTGTGTGCCACACCTGCATACCACGTGTTCACGGACGGTTCATTTACGAGCGTGTCTGCGGGCGCCGCTTTCGTGGCTTTTAACCCACGTGGTCATCTATGCGCTGTCCGCAAATACAAGGTCGTAAACGCGTCAGGCGCCTACAGCGCGGAGGTGGTCGCCTTCACTGAGGCGCTCCATTACCTCACCACGCTGCAAACATCCTCGCCGGTGCACATATACACGGATTGCCTTTCTTTACTCCTTGCCCTCTCAAACATCCGTGACGTTGACGCTCGTGTTGTCTATTGCAAGCGCGCGTTAGCGTCGCAGAGCGCTGCCGGGCGCCATGTCTACTTGTACCACGTCCCGGGTCACCGTGGCGTTCTCGGAAACGAGCTCGCGGATTCCGCTGCTTCTTCTGCGGCCACCACGGGTCTCTTGCGGGAAGTGCGTATCTCAGTACGTTCGGTCAGGGCGCGTCTCCATCGCTTGTCCCGGAATGTATGGCATGGCGTCTGGCAACGCGAGGGCGCAGGCACATCCCTGTATCAATGGCTCCCCAGCGTTCACGATATCCCTGAGTGGTGTCCCCCTCACCGCTCGCTGGTGCATCTCCTCTCGGGTCACGGGCATTTTGTGCCCTACCTCTTCCGTTTCCGTCTGCACGCCGATAATCTGTGCTCGTGTGGGACGCCGTGTGAGGACTTATCCCACTATTTGCTGGCCTGTCCTCGCACCGCCCAGGTTGTTGCTGCATTGCGTGCGGCGGTTCGGGTACCTTCCATCACCCCGCCTACTTATCCTCTTTTACTGCGCTCGCGGCAAACCCGCGCATTACTTATTCGCCTTTCTGTTCTAATAGCTCGGTCAGTCCCCACTTCACCTCCCGCCCCTGCTGTTTTGCCCGACGCCTTTTAATTTTTTGTCTTTCACTTTCATCTTCATACTTTCACATATTACTTTTGCATGGCTGTTTCTGGCCATCGCCACTGTTTATGCCAACTATGGCGGGGGGAACCCCGTGGCCGATGCCTTAAGCTGCATGCGCCATCGTCATCATTTCCTGTTCCCCCTTTCTACCCTCTTCCTGTGTTTCCTTTTCCTGTCTGTCATATTTCTTGCGTTTCTCTTTTGGTCTTTCTCTTTTCTCCTGTTTTCTCTTCTTTTTCTATTTCGTCCTACAGCCACCCGTGTACCGTAGCGCTGCCCACCATCAACTGGCTGCCTCCTGCGGTTCCTGACGTCAGCAAGGCGCTGCCCCTCGCGTGGCATTTCATGTCTCTTAATAAATGGGTTCAGGCGGTTTCCGCGGATCACTGCCAGGGTTTTTTTTTCCCCTCTCTCCAGGAGCTTGTTTTGTTTTCTACATTCGGCCTTTTTCCTTTGTATTCACTGCGCGCCGGCACTTCGCCTCTCATATCGCACTGCTTTGTCTCCGAGACCATTCTTTTTTTTCTCTTTTCATTGGCTTTCTTTAAATCTCTGTTTGGGTTGCTCCTGTAACCCCTTTTCATTTATTTCCTATTGGCCTTATACCTGCCATACCTCTTTGGTGGTGCGGGTTTGCCCCTTTTTATTTCTTTTTTTTTTCAACTCCGGGGCACAGAAAAAGCCATCTCTTCCGTCGCTCTGGGTCCCGGGGGAAGCGAAAACAACGCAGTCCTTTAAGCGTCGATCCGGCGCACTTGGGAACACAACAGCCCGTCATGTCGACACGATGCACTTGATAGCTTGTCAGTCATGCGGCTGAACACTGTCTAGCAAGTAGAAGTGTCCGCGAAGCATCCGCGCGCACTGTGCTTCGAACTCAGCACCGGCACCAAGCAATCGCAACGGCTCGCTGTGACACAATATGGCGTCGCAGCAAGAAAGCGGCGGCGCGGGGGCGGTCAAAGGTTGGCACCACCCTGAACGGCGGCGCTGGCATCGAGGCACCCTATTCTATAAGAACAATCGGCGCCGTCTAGCGCTGCCGCCACGAAGCCTGCGTGGCCTCTGAGATGCATGGCGCACTGGTGCGTGCGAACGCCGAGAAACGCGTCGTGCGGTGACCGGGCTTCGCTCTGGCGCTTCTTTTCTGGACGCGCTGCGTCACCTAGTGGCACTGCCGAGAAGTACGCGCGTGGCCTCCGAGAGGAGAAGCGTGGCGCGTCGGCGCCTGTGAACGCCGAGAATCGTTCGCTCGCTTGCCGCACACTCATGCAGCTGCACATGCTCGGTGGCCCAAGTTGACGAGAGGTTCATTGAAGAGCGGCTCACACCGAGCGCATTCATGGCGTAGCTCGCTAAAGCGTTGGCGTGAAACGCGTTCATTGAAAAGTGGCACATATATATACGCAGGGCATTTGTGTCGTAGCCTGCTAATGCGTTGGGTTGCTGTACATAAGGGAACCCTTCTGACGTGGGTTCGACTCCCCTCAGCATCAGGCAAATTTAAGGGATCTTTTTCGTCATTGTTGAGCGGCTCATTCCCAATGGCACATGCCTACTTAGCCAAGTTGGCGTCAAATGCGTTCATTGAAGAACGGCAGACACCTACTGACACAAACCCAATGAACCAAGTTGGCAGCAAAGATGTTCATTGGAGAAGAGCGCAGGCCGAGTGGCACACACCCGAGTGCTCCAAGTCGGCGTAATGGAGTTTCTTCGAACAGCGGTATACTACTCTCTACAGTGGCCCATGTTCGGCGTGAAGGAGGTTCGTGGAAGAGCGCCACGTCTGAGGATGGCATTGGCGACGAATGCTCAGGATGGCACACGGTTTCGAGATGCGCGCCGTCAAACTTGCGGTAAGAATGCACTGTTGTATCGCTTACTTTCTTTGGAAAATGCTGTTTTATGCATTGAAGCACAAAAGTAACTGGAGCGCCTATGCATTTCGTCGGAGGCTTCGAAAATTAATACGTCGAAACTGGAGGAGTCCTGAGAATTCGTCCCAAGTGGATATTGTCCACTTTCAAAAAAATCGGAGATTGAAATATGTGCCGTAAGGTAACTAATTAGAAAGTGTTAATTACCGCAATTATGTTATTTATGAAATTAGGCATTTTGATTTCTCGTAGAAGTAATTGCAGTTTCATCGAGTCATTTAGATCAATGGTTGGAAGTGGGAAAAGTATCAGGCAATTTTTTAAAATCTAGAGCAGCTAAAAAAGGACACTGTAACCAATATATTATGTATGGACTTTTTAAATTTTTTTATTAAACTTTTGAAGTGTTCGTATATTTAACGAGGTCGGCCGCGTATGTAATCTGTGCTTGGCGCCTGACAGCGGTGCACCTGACTAGCTGTTATGGCTACGGGTCCAATAATTATTGTGCATTAACGAAGGGGATCATGTGTTCTGAAAAAAGAAATACAGATGTCTTAAAAACCACGGAATATCGCGTGAAAACCGTCACAACCGTTGCCAAATACGGATATTCCTCGGCCTTGTGATGCTGGTATGCAACGTGTGCAGCTATATATAGTCTGGCTTGTCGCTTTTCATCCGTTTCAGCGCTCTTGTCACGCTTGTAGTATTTCAGTTCTTGTGCTTGAAAAAAAAAAAAAGAAAGCTAAGAAGGAGATTGACGTCATGCAGCTAACCTCTACAAGTCCACCCCCTGGCACGCCGCCCATGTCTCCCTTCAGGGCCTGTTTGCGCGTTGTCGCTGGAAAGTGGGCCCCCCGTGGTTGCGGAATTTTTAATGAATTTGTGTGATTTGCGGTAGCCTTTTACACATTCATCACGATCGACACTCGCTGCCCGCTTTAGAATAAACTGGAAATATTAGTATTCTGGGCCACTCTATACCTGCTGTCCGTTCTACCGTATTCTCTGCGCGCTCGGCGGTTATGAAATACCGCTTGCGTGCGTGTTACGTGGTGAGGGCCCGTTTCCATTGAGCATTTTCTCCAGCATTCGAAGGGACGCTGGCATCAAGAAGCACTACCAACGCCACCTAGGTGGCGGCGTTCACCGTACTCAGCACAGCGGAGCGTGGCCTCCGCAATTAGCTCTGAAAATGTTTCTGAAGTTGATCGCGGAGGCTGCAATTACGACGCGCTGTACGCGCTGATTTGACTCGGTGACGATTCAGTTACGTGCTTTGTCTTGCGCGTTGTATTAGTGTGTCAGTTACGTGCTTCGTCTTTCGCGTTGTGCTAGCGTGTGCAGCGTAGTGCAGCTTCCATATGCACGACGGTTGCTCATGGTCATCGACGTTGGTAGTCGTGATGGAGGAGACGTGCCACCAGGCGTCAGCGTGGGTGCATCAACGCCTAAGGGCGCTTTAGCCACAAAACACCAATAGACATTATATATCAATGTGCAATAAACATTACACTACTTCTGTGAAGACACGTTTCACTTTCGTGTTCTATACCGATTCCTATATAAGAGGGATCAACCACATTTTTTATATATGTTTTTATTACTTGACTTTAAGACTGTCTCGTGACGCTCCCAGTCTAGTCTTCTTTCCTTCCTTCATACTCCCCCGTAAAGGACGAGTTCTGCCATCTTAAATTGTCTGTGTCAAACTGAAACTTTGATGCCCGCTATATTCGGCACCCGCATATTAATCCTAATCTTAAGATCGGCTCGTAGTCGTAAATTATTGCCCGTAATAAAGACGTGCTTGCACTGTTGTGATTAAGAATGCTTCCTCCATAGTCCCGCCATTACAAGCATTGTAGCAGCATACTAGGAATTAATTCTTGCTCTTCCCATACAGTAACAATTTAGAACGTCTGTCCCGTTGTCAGTTTCCTTATATATATATATATATATGATCGCAAACATTTGTAGCTTTAAAAATATATTGATTGAATAAAACAACTTTCGAGAGCACCATGCGTGTGACAAGTTTGCTAAACGTTTTCGTGCGATTTATTGTTACAGTAATGATAAAGTAAACCTCTACACGGCGTTAGTGCTATGACCCAGTTTAATTTGCTTTTTTCTTGTTCGTTTATGTTTGCGTGTTTATATTGTTTTTCAAAACTGCTGCACCGATTGCTTGCATCGTGCTAACCCTCCCCCTCGTTGTCATTGAGATAGTAATAAAATAAATGAAAGCGAAATCAAGTTTGAACTATTTAAAATACGGCAACAGGTTTCTCCGCGGGACGTTAAGCCGGATGTATAGAATTATACGATGCATCGTGGAAAAGCTTGCTTTCAATACTGAGCCGTGGTGATTTATTCACACTGCGATATCGCTTGTATGTGGTTGCTTTGGTGCTATATCGTAACTTGATTAGCGAAAACGCACGTTATTCTCACGATTTTTTTTTTTTTTTTGTGATGTACGAGAAGCACCCCACCGCGAACAGAAGGCGACAAGACATGGAAGCGAGCTTCTTCACCGGGCAAGACCCATTCTTGCTTAATTGCGAGAGCATATCGTCTGCGAAAAGGTTCACTCATCGATGATTGCGTCGATGGACACTGCTAAGGACGTCACCTTTATCGTCAGCGGCCCACGATGACGTGATGGAAGCTTCTCGTGGCGCTGTTTATTACAGCGACCGGTCGGTAAGTCACGGTGCCTTTACTGCCTACGCCGACGCCGTAACCTGAGGCAGTTCTAAACGAGTGTTGGCAGACGCTCGTGGAAAAAGACGGTAGGCCGCAAACCGGGGATCAGCGCCGGCCTTTGAATGAAGCACTTCTGTCGACTTATACCGCATACATAATTCAAGGGTTTAGTCAAGATATTTACACGGCGCTGCTCAAGAGCAGGGATGTTTCGTTCCGTAGGCGAAACAGGCGCTGGCTCCCGGTACATATGCTGGCACCTCGTCGCCCCTCATACCGCTCCACCAGCACGCTTATAGCAGCGGCCGCGGTCCATAAAGAATCAATGAAAGTTGAGCTAATCGGTATGAATTCAATCGGACTAAACAGTGCAAGGGAAACAGCGCACGTACACGGGGAAAGAAGGATACGACACATAGCCTTTTCGTATCATTTTCCTCCCCTGTGTACGTGTTTCCTTTGCGCTGTTTAGTCATGACAACGTTGGATAGTGTTGTACGCAAATTAGAATCCATATTGCATTTTATTCCCGTATTTTCTTGTGTCTATAAACTAATAAACTAACAATAACAATACTAAAACGAACAATGAGCTAACACCCGGAAACCTGCGCGACATCTTTTCCTGTTGCTATTACTAATGCTTAATTTCTTTAAACTGAAAGAAAAAGTACTCTCACAAAAATACAGCCTGAAAGCTACGGGAGTAGGTATCGGCGAGGATTTCTGCCACGCAACGCGCCAGTCAAGAAATAAACTAATAGAATTTGGGAAGGCTAGCTGTCAGCATTACATTTTGCGTTTCAATAAGCTAATGGTGAATTAAAAAAATTGTCGCAGTTTCACCCGAAAGGCGAAGCATCAATTGCGATAGCAAATTAGTAGAGAGCTATACGGAGTAAGGATAGTAGTTTTATCAGCTGTATAAACTTGGACATGCAGCAGCACCAGCAACGCGCAGAACTGTTGTCGACGCCGTCGGCGTTTTGCCCGCGTTCGCACTGAACGCGCGCGGCGTTTTTATATAAATACGCATTTGGTGCCGCAGCTAAACGTCACCTCCCCCCTCTCTCTCCCTCCCGTCCCCCCACAGCCTTTCGCGCGACGGAAAAAGTTGCGTTTGCTCTCTACATATGGAAAGGAGGAAAGAGACGCTTAATTCTGCAGCCCTTCAGGGAGCCCGGCGCAGAACGCGTGTTTGCTCTTCGACGTGCGTTCGCTCCCTGTGAAAGCGCGCGTCCCTCTCCCCCTTTCACTCGCACATACAGCGTCCGGAGCGCGGCGACGATTTCATCGCCGTTGACGTCATACGGAACCTCACGGCGACGGCGACGGCAGAAATCCGCTTTGGAGTGTCCATATATAATAGCTATCGCAATAAAAATGCACTCTTTGTGCGTGCATCTTTTATTCACCTCCTCTGGGAGTTGTCTAAGTATACGTAAACATTGTACCACTTGCTGATCTCCACGCAGCCCGGTGTCATTATCAACGTTATGCAGCTTGATGCGACCAGTACAAACGACAGCGCCCTGACTTTAAACACCGACTTTAAGCACTGCGCATACAAATCCCGGCTCCAACCCGCCGTGGTGGCGTAATGGCTATGGTGTTGGGCTACTAACCCCAAGGACGCGGGAGCGAATCCCGGCTGCGGCGGGCGCGAATTTCAGTGGGGGTGACATGCAAAAACGCCCGTGCATTGGATGCATGGTACCCAGGTGGTCAAAATTAATCCGGAGTCCCTCACTACGGCGTGCCCCACAATGAGATCGTGGTTTCGGCATGTAACACCCCGAATTTAATTTATTTTTAATCCCCGCTCCTAATCCCCTTGCGCGATCGAGAAGACTGTGTGGTTCCTCCTCATCCCTGTGCGATTGGCCACCCTTGCCGACCCCAAAATAAATGTATCCGTGCGCTCGGATCACGGTGGAGGAATCGCTGAATTCTGCGTATTTTTGTTTTCTTTTTTTCATTTTTTTTTTTTTTGCAGCGCTGGTGTACTTGGCAAATCAACGTCGAGGAATGGTGTTCAGAATCAGTGTCCAGGAAAGGAAAAAAAGAAAACTTTCTTCTTATTCGAAGCTTTCTTTCTGAGAAACCAGTGTGTGTTAATTTCCCTTGTATAGCTTCGTGATACAGTGCAGGTGAGTGCCAATATTCCCTTTCACCAGTGTATTCGAAAGGGGAAGCTCGGAAAGACGTCCCTGCAAGGGCTTCCTTTCAAACAAGGCAGTGTCCAAAGGCAAATGACAGTTACATCAATGGTCGGCAAAGACCGCTGTAATCTCGCGGCGCGCTCGTGCAAAAGAATAAGGAACAAGCGTGCGCGACGTACTATTGCGCGAGTATATTAGAATTTCTGCCTCCGTCTGCTCGGAGAACGCCATCGGGCGAATGACTTTTCTTCAACTTTCGAAATTTCCGTGATCGGGGATTTCCGTTTCGCGTCCACAAGGCACGGCTCCTGCGTGGTACGCGGAAGTACAGTGTACTAGAACTCTTCTAGTACACTGTAGCGGAAGCTTGCTTTTACTTTTTTTTTTTCGCGAACTATCTGCACGCGACATGAATTAGAGATAACGGCTGAGAACGACCACTCGACTTGGGAAAGCAACGAACTAAACTGAAGCACGTATATCTGCTTACTTTGCAACAAATGCCTTCGCCTACGACAGGCGGACGCAAATATTCATAGCTAGTAGTGTAATTAGGTTTAGATGAACACTAAGCACGGCTGGACTGGAGTACCGCGCGTGCTTCTATCTTTGTGGACATGTGCGTGACAGGAGGGGGTAGGGGACGGGTGAGGGGCGTGGGGTGGAAGGGATTTTGCTGCCTATCGCCGCAACTCATACTGGCCTTATGTTACGTAAGCTGATCGATCATATACTGCTCTAACGATGATGACAATCGCTTTTAGTTTCGTCCACCTCGCTTATATATATTTTTTTATATACCAGCGCCACAGATTCCCATTTTTTTAAAGGAAAATAGAGCCGAGCGGGCACTTAACATTCGGGTTCCCTTATAGCTGAGTGACAATCGGATGGAGAACAATTTTCCCTTTCATTAACTTTACTCCACCTTGTAGGCTTCCGCACAACTTAATCGCCATAATCAGTGTCCCAGGGCCTTCGAGTTGTCGATTAATTCGCCCTCGCTCTGCGATCTGTTAGCCTCCTGGTTAGCTCAGACGGTTAAGCGACCGCTCCGCTAAGGCATTGATTCCGGGTTCGAATCCTGGACCAGGCCGAATTTTTCTTCAACTGCGAAGTGTTCTTTCTGAGAAACCCGTAAGGGTTAATTATACCTTTGTAACTACGCGCGACATTCGGGTGGATGGCAATCTTTCGCTTGCATGAACTTTACTCCACCTTGCGGGATACCGCAGAACTGATATGCCATAAACAGGGGCTTGTTGCACTTGGCTACCTCGAATGACACTCATTAGGACACATGTCGCTAAGCGTGACTCTGACTCGCAATGGCTTGTAACAATATGAAGCAACGGTTTATTCGATCGAACCGTATCGTCGCTATACCTCATTTTGAAGAATCGAGAAACTGTGGTTGCCTTTGACCACCGTTGCCTGCTGTGAGCTGTAAAAGGTGCAGACGCGCTTTCGTTTACATTTTTTTTTCTCTTACAACGAACGTTTCTTGTTCACGAACTCGAAGACGGCAGCGAGGAGCCTAACGTCACTTCGTGGACTATAGCGGAAATTTGGTAAGACAGAAATTTATTGGGAAGTTTTCAAAATATCAAGTGGTACTCTACTTCTAAGAAACTTCGAGTGTCTTAAGATGTGCACGAACCTAACTGAAACGCAATATTGTTATAGATTGATTGAGATATTGGGGACAAGAGAACGTCGAGGAAGGTCTCAAAGCCAAGAATCTCTGGAAAGAAACATATAGATGGCAGAGCGAAGTGGCCGAAACTTGTACAGACAGCGACTGAATGCATGTAATGGTGATACATATTTGAAGAAGAGATCGCGATTGAAACCAACTGCTTTGATCAGGTGGGACACATGCTGCAATTAAACATCTAGAGATGCTATACATGATCGCTTCAGTGAGACTCCATGCAAACAATGCTGTCATGGTGGTTAAGCGAATCGTGCATCATGCCTTATTACGTAATGACGCTTGCTTGTCACAACAACGCTAGCCAGAGAATGACGCAGCGAAATGCATGGGGCACAGGTGGTGCCAAAAACTCCGCCACTGTCTGCTATTCTTAGCACGAACTACGTGGATCGTCTGTGGTTCTTCTGCTGTGTCCTGTGTCGCGCTGTTTAAAGCTGCGTTTTACAAACCAACCAGCCCAAGTGAACACGACGGGTTGTCTGTTTTACGTCACCCGATGCCCCACCGTATACAGCCAGGGATGAATCGTGTTCCGTGTGAACGTTAACGCTGGTGACCAACAGTTGCCGTTGTTTACTAACGGCAACATCTGTTGCCTTTACTATTGCTGTATTAAAGGTGATTGTGGTCATGAGGACAAATTGAAATTTCACCATCAGCCTGCAAGTCAATTCCACGCTTTACAAAAAAGCATCAAACCTCGTCTGCCATTATGCATTTAAACGAAACGGGTGCAAAATTTTCATTAATATTCTCCTTGTGAACAAAGTGTTAACAAAGTAACAACGACATCAAAACACTTCAACCGTGAGTAGTATGTGGGTATCGCGTGGCTGGATTTAATTCATGTTTGTACATGGAAGACACATTCACCAAAGGTTAAAGACTGTCAAGCCGCCCAAGTTGTCTTCCAACGAGGGCTTCTCGGTATGTGATCAAGGTCGTGATGCTATCGTAGTCATTTCATCGTCGTCATTCCAGCTTTGTCATCCGACTCTCGTCATGCCTTCGTCGTCACATCATCGCTGTCATTGCGTCGTCGTCATGGATTCGTTGTCATACCGCCGTATGACCGGGACAGATTTTAAATAAACGATCTATTTAACAATACGGCGCATCGCTTCATTGCTTGAATACTAATCGCATTAACGTCATCAGTCATCGGGAGACTGGTTCTATACACCGGGGTTTTTCTTGAGGTATAATAAAATGTCACAGTTTCGCCCTAAGGGCGAAGCGATGAATGCGATAGCAACACAGCAATGTCATACGAAGTAAGGTGAGCGGCTTTGGTAGCAATTTGAATTGTAGTAAACATGAGCTGGATTAAGTAAGCAGGTGTGCTGCGGCGTAAGTAGACCGACATGAAGAGAGACTCGATGACCACGAGAAGGCGCGTGTGAAACGGTGGTGTTGATGAGAAGCGCTTACCGTGGGCAGCGCGTGCGAAGGGACACACCTGTAGTGCTGCACTGCCGATCTGGGCAGCATTGCATGTGTAGCGTGCGTTGGAAAATGTGGCCCGACTATTACTAACTGAATGAACAAGCGTGGTGTGAGCGCGCACAAACAAACATGAATAGATCACACTGAATGACTGCAGCCAACGACTGTCAAAACGCTGGCAGCGGGCGAAGGTACGTGCGGTCTATCGCTTCAACGGAAACTACAGTGCACTAGAAAATATTGTAACGGAAACTGAGCGGCGAATGCGCATAAAGGTCAGAGCCGTGTGGAGATAAGAGACGGTGCGGTCGAACGAACGACGAGCGCGGTTGTTGGCAGCGTAGAAGTGCGCCCCCCCCCCCTCCCCGCTCCTTCCGGCGCTGGCTTCCCGCTTCCTTGCTTGCGCGTGGGAGAGATAAGAGACTGTGCGGACGAGCGACGAGCGCAGTTGTTGGCAGAGAAGTGCCCCCCCCCCCCCCCTGCTCCCTCCGGCGCTGGCTTTCCGCTTCCTTGCTTGCGCGTGGGAGATTGAGTGCGTTCGCTCTCCGTGATAGCGCGCGTCCCCGCACGCTGCCTCTGGGGCATACGGCGCGCGGCGTAGATTTTATCTATACGGAACCTCACGGCGACGCCGACGGCAGAAATCCGGTTGAAGTGTCCATATAATTGCTATCGCAATAAAAAGACATGACATAGCGTGGGTATTTCCTACTTCAATCTTTCCACAGAAACTGATTTATAACATAACGGTTATCGCATGGTGTGGCGCAGACGTATACCGACGTCTCACCAATGATGCGTCGAGAGTATTTCGCATTTGATTTTATGTGTTTAAAAGTGTTGTTTTTAAGCGTCGGAACTGTATGAAACGCTGCACTCATCAGTTAACTTCCTCGTGGTTTTGCGGGAAGGCTCTTTTCGTACTTTCTTTTCTCGTCATATTTTCTATCCTTTCAACTTTCCCAGTGCAGGTTCGCCAACAGGACAGTTACTCCGATTAACGTTTCTGCCTTTCATCTATTATTTTCTCTCTCTCTCTCTCTCTCTCGCATTTGGCAGCCGCTTTCAAACTTTCGGAAGCCGAATTCGAAAGAACCACGGAAAACCACGGAACCACACCAGATGACCGCGCGCCATCGTTTCCCGAGCTTTTGCGGTACAAGGAAAACGGCCGTTACGCAAACGGCACAGCAGAAGATATCGCCCTCGTTATAGAGACGTCATCGCTAGTATTCTTTTTCCGTATCGGCAGGAGACTCCGACGTGTATTGTGTATACGCGAATATATTAACACGCGTCCGTGTCGTGAGGACTCCGGATCTCGCGGTAACCTTGGCGAAGTCCGTGGGCCCCACACAGGCAAGCTTCCCGCAAGGTGCGATGCTGGGTGTGCGTAGGCGCACGCGACCGGCTACTTACTATTCCTCACGCGTGTCAGTAGCACGCGTTTTTCCGGTCACTCGCTGCCTTCTCACCGTTCATCGCGACTTACCACGAGTGGACCGAACACCTCAGTGGAGCTGTAACACACGCCGTTGACGCAGTTAGGCACTTGTATCACACATTTTCTACCCGCAATCTTTCAACTCATCATGCAAGTTTTGAGAACGTGAGAGTCGTAGAGAAAGAAGAAAAAATAAAGCAAATTTCTTGATGGTCATGGAAGTCATTTGACTTCCATGTTGCGTACACCAAGATTCACAACAGAATATCACCGAGGGAATGTAGACAAAGGAGAGGACGCGGGTGGCCTTTGAATTACGGGGTGAAAGGGAGAAACAGCAGTCGAGGGCAAAAGAAAATTATATGGAGCGTTCAGGTTGGAAGAGTTGCAGAAATGGAAAGGGTTTGGCTGACTTCAGGACAGTATTAATTGGACATCTCTTGGAGGCCTTCGTCCTGCAGTGGACTAAGGCTGCTGCTACAGCGGCTGATGATGATGATAGTGCGATGGTACCTGGGAGAGGCCTTCGTTGTGCAGTGCACTTGGGCTTCTGCTGACGATGCTACTGCGAATAAATAAAATATGTTGCGGGGACACTCTTTTGGGACTTCTGGGCGAGGCCTTCGTCCTGCAGTGGACTTAAGCTGCTACAGCAGCAGCAGCTGCTGCTGCTGCTGCTGCTGATGATGATGATACTAAAAGCTCCGCTGTGCTGAGTACGGTGAACGCCACCTGGCGTTGGTAGTGCTTCTTGATGCCAGCGTCCCTTCGAATGCTGGCATCGAGGCGTCGTAGTGCTGAGACCACCGAAGCGTTCACTGTCGGTGCGCGTTAGTGTCATAATGCAGTACTTCTCTTTTCTGCTCGTAGGCGGCGGCACCGCCCCGAGCAAGAGCGCGGGTACACGGAGGAGTGTTAGATATATAAGGCGCGTCTGTGTAGCTCTCTGCGAATGCCTTTGTGGCGCAATGGGTTAAACGCTCGGCGATCTATCGTCGCGGACCGAGAGGTCGTGGGTTCGATTTCCAAATTTTGCATGTTTGTGGAACTTTTTCTTCTGGTTTCTTTCTTTGTATTATGTTCTATGACGTATTTCCGTCACGGAAATCAGTCAGTGAAGTCTTGGTGGACCCCGGCATAAAACACTTTCGTGTTAAAAGAAACGGATGTGCTGTATGGACAATCTTTTTGATTTTTAGAGCTCACAGTGCCAAAACTTTAAGTTGCTGAAATATATCATGAGCATAACGCGTGTGCATTTACTACCTCATTCGTCGTTGGGGCCGCTGAAGTTTCCAATAGATTCTCTCGAAGCGTGCTCAAGCAGTTGGAGAAGAAGAAAGGCAGAATTTGCAGTAAAGCGGCCAGGTGACGGACGAGAATAAAGAAGTTAGTAATGGCGACGTGAAGAAGTACTCTGTCTGTTTATTATGTGGGGGCTTGTTACAACACTATTTCTGAAACCATATGTTTTGTCCGATTCTAGAGTGTAGGTATTGGATAATTTGATGACCTGTGCACGAAATACATGTTTGCATTTAATTATTTCTCATCGGTGGCACAAGGTTGGCGCTCCTCAATGTGCTCTATATGTTGTAGAGGGTTCTTATGCTTTTCATATATGCGCAAGACCCTTTTTTTGAGGGGGGGGGGGGGCAGAACTATTATTTTTAGTTATTCGATGTAGCAGTCGTTCCCCACTCCTATATGCAATATGCTATTTCTGAATAAAATTGTGCGGTATAGAGCGTATGGTTTTCAATCATAGCAGTAAAAAAGTGTTCAGGGCCGCAATTTTGTAGTGATGACTTATGACTTATTCTATACTAGTCTTATCATCCACTGCTCACGGCCGGCTGATCCCGTTGATAACGCGAGCGGACCGTCGCTCTAACCACTGACAAAGCGATAAGCGCGAAAAGGCATTATTGCCGGAAAGGCATCGCTACAAAATACCGGCCCAGCTTGTAGAGGCAGCTGACTGTGTTGCTCCGGTCAATTCTCCTGTCAGTCCACCGTTGCGGACATTCTATAATAAATTTTCCGTGCATCATGCGCCTAAGAAATTTTTATGCTGCACCCGGAAAGCGTATGTTGACGATCTATAGTGGCAGCCACATGGGGGCTGACGCGTGCCCCGAGCTGTCGGTGGCATAATCCCCGCGCAGCAGCAATAAAAAGACTGCGGCCATGTAGCCTGGCGTTGCTCCTTTCATCTAGGCGTTATGCTCCACAAAATTATCTATTATTCGCTTGTTCGGTGGGGCTATTATGATTTTGTCACTTGGTTTCGTTAGTGAGATATGGTTCTTCTAGCATCAGATGGCCCAGAAAACACAGAACATGAGTAAGCATTTGCAGCATTTTTAACTTCAACGGATCGAGGTGCCAATAAGGAAAATATTGGTATCGTCAGCATACATAATTATTCTGGGCGAGCACGGAATTTTATATATAGAGAGAGAGAGAAAGAAAAAGAAAGAGTGAGAGAAAGAGAAAAAGTCGCAGTTTCACCGGAAAGGCGAAGCATCAATTGCGATAGCAAATTTGTAGAGAGCTATACGGAGTAATGATATTAGCTTTATCAGCTGTATAAACTTGGACATGCAGCAGCACCGGCAACACGCAGAACTGTTGTCGACGCCGTCGGCGTTTTGCCCGCGTTCGCTCAAAATGCGTGCGGCGTTGGTGACTGTTGCCGGAGCCTCTGATATAAATAGGCACTTGGTGCCGCAGCTAAACGTTGCATCGTGAGATGCAACGTTTGGCGATGCAACGATAAACGTTGCATCGTGAGATCCGGACTTGTGTCCATCATTCCTGTTGTACCTTGTCTGGTGGGGCAGTCGAAATCATTGTATACCGTGAGCTGGGACTGTTGAGCTTGTGTCATGAGAACCTCCCCTCTGCCAGAAGTTCTCTGGTATCCCCAATCGATGTGCGCGCAATTAAAGTCTCCGGCCACTATTATTGGTGTTTTATTTGCCGCTGCGGTAATTTGCGCTATTAGGTGAGCGCAGCGCGTTGCTGCCATACTCGGCGGATTATATATATTGGCGATGAGTAAGGAATCCTGTTGAATGTCGAGTGGGATAACTTCAAGGACTACGTTTTGTACTATGTG
The DNA here is from genome assembly GCF_013339745.2 of Dermacentor silvarum. Classification (NCBI taxonomy): domain Eukaryota; kingdom Metazoa; phylum Arthropoda; class Arachnida; order Ixodida; family Ixodidae; genus Dermacentor; species Dermacentor silvarum. Next base: position 18,903,481 of record NC_051157.2, read on the forward strand.
GGAGAATGAAAGCTGCGTATGCCTTATGAACCGCTTGATAAAGGTGGACACAACCGGAGTAGTATCGTTTGGTGAGTGATAAGCAGTATATCCTGGGAGCAATATGCTTGCTTTAGGGTCCTGTAGCAGAATTAGGTCTGGTGGGTGTTCCTCATTTAGTATGAGTTGAATTAGCGCTTCTCGCTTACGGCGTATGCTGCGACAGTTCCAGTGCCAGAGTTTTAAAAGGGGAGGAGTCTTAGAATTAGATGAATCACCTGCCATTTTGCTGCCCAGAAGTTTGGGAAGTGGAGGGGGGATGAGTGGTATGGGGTAGGGGCACCGCCTGCATTTGGTTGGTTGCCTCCGCCACCATTAGGCCCATCTGTATCCTGAGCTGGGTACAGAAGGTATCTAGCTTGTTCTCTAAAATTTTGAAGCGTTCGTCAATGAGGCTGTCGATCCGAGCTTCGAGAGTTGGGAATCGAGCCTCGAGTGTTTGCAGGCGCTTGTCTAGGAATTGCTGAAATTCATCGCGCATCTGCTGTTGGAAGTGTGCTAGTTTCGCTGTTAATTTTGCCTCAAGTTTGGCTTCAAACTGAGCCTCCATCTCAGCTGTTTTGTCTGATTGCTCCAGCTCTGTTGTTTTGGCTGATGGCGGAGGAACGTCTTTTCTTTTCTTTTTTGCAGGTGGGGTGGAGGTTGAGGTTTCTGCGGGAGATGAACTCTGGGTTTCTAGGGGTAAAGGGTGACCAGTGGGTGGGTGTGAGGGTTGGGTGATGGTTTGGGTGACGGGTGATGGGTGGGGTTGGGTGATGGCCTGTCGCAAGCTTCTTACCTCCTCTCGAAGACGGATCATCTCCTCGTCCCGGGGGTCTGGTTTGCGGACGATTCGTTCTGCCCATGTGAGCTCCTCGGGGGCCTTCGGGGGGGCTGATGGATTCCATCTTGGAAAATCTTCTGGGTGTAGCTCCATGGCGTCTTCCGGTTGTTTCCCTGTTTACCGGTGGCTTCGTTGTTTGTTGTCGCTTCGTTGCTTTGCACCATCCTGTTCCAGTAAGGTGCTCTCCGCCGCACAGAATACATCGGGGCACGCACTGACGTGTTCTGTCTTCGCCGTGATCTTCGCCGCATCTTGGACATCTCGGTATTTTCGGTTCTGGACACACATCATATCTGTGTCCTGGGGCGCGACAGTTCGTGCAAGCCTCTGGTCGCGCCCTATAGGGCGTGCACAGGTGTACTCCCCCATAGTAGATGATTCTACGGGGGATGGGTCCCTGGGCAAAGGTTATCAGGATGGATTTAGACTTGCCCATGCGTCTTGCTAGTAGAATGCCTGCTTCCGGATTTCTCGCTTGTAGATCTTGCAGAAGCTCTTCTTCCGTTTCATCCCAAAAAGCATTGGATATCACGCCCCTTACTGTGTCCGCTGCAGGGACTATGTACGCTGCCACCCCATACGCTTTTGCGTTTAGGGTAATGCTTCTGATTTTAACCAGGTTAAGGGCTGCTTCCTGGTTAGTGGTGGCTACTGTGCACGTGTTGTTCATTGGGTGCACGCGTAGTTGCACTTCTTCTCCCATCGGTATCTTCGCCGTTTCGTAGAGGCAGCGGAGCAGCAGCTGCGGTTGTATGTTGGGTAAGAATAGGCCTCCCTGTGAGCGGAAAACTACCTTAATCGCATGTTGTGGCAGTGGAGCCATTTGGCGACTTTTGCGCTTCACTTGCTGCGTGGCACGCAAGTGCGCCGGGTTCGTGCGGTACGTCGGACGCCACGTCGACGCGGGTAGCGTTTCGGTGCGTTCCTCGGATGCCTTCTGTTTTCCGCGTACCCCGTTTGTATCTTCCATTCGGGCTTTTGACTGGGACTTGCCTTGATAGGTTCCGATGATCTTAGTCCAGTCTGCTGGGTCGTAGTCCTCTTCTCGGAGGGTAGTTCCTTCGACTTGTACTTCCATCATCGTGGGCTGCCGGTGATTCGCCGAGCTAGGACTCGCGCCTGGCATGGCGCGGCCTGTACGGCGTGTCGGTCTTCTCTGTCCAATAAGTCACGTTTGCTGGACGATATGGTCGCCAAACTTGGTGAGTGGCCTCCACTCACCTTCGGGTAGCTACACGGCAAGTTTCTTGAAACGAGATGACAATTTACCAGAAGGGCAGCATCGGTCTCACGGAGCCGATGTTGCATGCGTCCGCACTCGCCCGTTACCTGGACGCGTCTCTCCGTCATACGGAACCTCACGGCGACGGCGACGGCGACGCCGACGGCAGAAATCTGCTTTTGAGTGTCCATATAATTGCTATCGCAATAAAACTTTATTTTTATGGTGCACGGAGAAGAGTGCTTCCCCGAGGTGGGTGGAGCTCTCAGTCCAGGGCCCCAGCGGCGGTGGCAGCACTTTCGGCTCTGATCAGCTTTCGCTGATCTTTCCATGCCGAGCTGGTCAGCACCGTCTCCCACTGCTCGTGCGTTGCGTTTCGGTTGGGAAGGTTATTAGGGATTTTTTTGCAGGCCCATCTGGTATGATACAGGGTAGCTCGCTCTGTAAAGAAAGGGCAAATGGGTCGATAAAGGGTTGCGTACATAGCATGGAGGAGCGTGAGGTGAGGATAGGTGTTGGTCTGGAGTTGCCTCCAGGCCGTGGCTTCAGCTCTGGTGAGGGATGGGTGCGGTGGCGGCATCGTCCTTCTCAAAAGATGGTAGTATTTCATAGTAAGTGTATAGTGCTTGTAGACTGTTTTTTTTTTTTTTTTCGTCTCTTGCCGTACGTGGTTGTGGTGACCTCGGGCTATCGTGTGTGTACGATGGTTTCAGATGACGGCTTCGTGTCCCGGTGTCCGGATTATCGCGGTGTGGGGTATTTCGTTGAGGTGGTTGACGATATCACATGCTATATACTTTATGCAAATACTTACTTTATGGCGGTGTGCTCATCGCGATAAAGGAAGAATTCATTGCTGCACCCATCATTATCGATTCTTTTCTTGAATGTACTTGGATTTCCTTGAAGGGTACTGCATTTAGTGTGATCATGGCGTTTTTTACCGTCCACCCGACATGTCTGGCGCGATTTCCGATGAGTATCATCGAGTGCTGAGCGAGGTGTTCGCGCTTTTTTCGAGGTCGGTAATTGTCATATTTGGCGATTTCAATTTCCCAAATATCAATTGGTCGTCACTCTCCGTACCGGCCACGGATGCGGCCGCACATTCTTTTCTGAGCACTTGTCTTGACTTTTCATTAACCCAATTTATTAGTCAGCCAACACGATCCACTGAAACTTCTTCCAATATACTAGACATAGTTTTAACTAATTACAATCCTCATGTATTTTCCGACATAACTCATGAAGAAGGCATCGCAGACCATCATGTTATAACTGGATGCATTCACTTTTGCGTGAGCAAAATAACAATTACCAAAAAGAAAATAATACGTTACGGTAAAGCCAATTTCGACGCAATTAACAATGAATGAACAACATTTTCAGATCAATTTCTGCATGATTTTCATTCACGCTCCATTGAACATAATTGGGCCCTCTTTAAAGCCAACCTCAGTTCTCTCATTGACACGTTCATTCCCATGTTATCCCTTTCCTGCAAAAACAGTTCTCCTTGGTTTACCAACAAGCTTCGGCGGCTTAATAACAAAAAGAAGAGACTGTACAGGCAGGCAAAACGGACTGCATGGTCTCGCGAGTGCCCATGATAAACACAAAGCGTGCGAAAAGGCTTATAAGGCATTGCTAAAATCTACTCGCCATAACTTTTTTTCTCATGATTTACCATCCATGCTAAAAAATAATACTCGTCGCTTTTGGCGTGTTGTGCGTGCTGACATTAGTCTTACTGATTCTAGCTCATGGAGTTCCTATCCCCGATTCAGATTGTGCTCAACTTCTTAATGATATGTTTGTAAGAATTTTCTCTCATGAAAACGTTAACTCATTGCCAACTTTAAAGGCATTAGTAGGAATCACAATGCACGAGGTAGTCATCAGTGAGTCTTGTGTTTTAGCTCTACTAAGCAATCTTAAAACGTCATCTAGCGCCGACCATCTAGGCTTCAATAATAAATGTTTAAAGAATACATCGCATAGTATTTGTTCTATGTTAACCGCTCTATTTTCCCAGTCACTATCAACTGGCTGTATTCCTAATGACTGGCGCATTGCTAAAATAATACCCATTTTCAAATCAGGTGATCGTGCTTGTCCGCTCAATTATCGTCTCATCTCCTTAACCAGTACTATTTGTAAATTACTCGAACATATAATACACACTCAAGTCATCAACTTCCTTGAAGACAATAACATTATTTTCAAGTATCAGCATGGTTTTCGCAAGGGCTACTCATGCGATACCCAACTAGCCTCATTTATTAACGACATACACGCACTGATAGACGCTATGTTTCAAGTTGACGCAATATTTTTAGATTTTTCCAAGGCATTTGATCGTCTTCCACACCATAGGTTGTTGCTTAAACTTTCACAGCTTAACATTCACCCTACTTTAATTGCATGGATCACCGATTTTCTCTCATCTAGAATTCAGTTTACTTCAGTTAACAATTCTAACTCATCTTATGCTGATGTTACGTCTGGAGTTCCACAAGGCAGCGTACTTAGACCTTCACTCTTTCTAATTTATAATAATGATTTACCCAGTTGCGTGTAATCCAAGATCAGAACATTTGCAGATGATTGTGTACTTTATCGATGTGTAACAAGTAACACTGATAATCACTTCTACAAACTGACCTGGAGGCAATAAGTGCATGGTGTTCTATAGATATATAATTAGTTAATGCCATTAAATATTTCCAAAACTAAACTCTTGTCTTTCACCAATAGGCCACGAATTCCAACCACCTACTCCCTTGATAACAACGCTGTGGAACTAGCCACAACTTACAAGTACCTTGGCATCAATCTTCAGTCAAACTTATCATGGAATTGTCATATTAATCTTATCCTTGTCTCTTCAAACCGTACTCTCGGTCTTATTAAACTACTTAAAAGAAGCCCCAATGCACGTTAAAAAACTAGCGTACACAACATTAATCCGTCCTAAACTAGAATACGCGTCTGCCATTTGTGATACCGAACAAACTTATATCATCAGTAACATCGAAGCCTTGCAAAACCGTGCTGCGCGATTCATTTTTTCAGATTATTCACGTTACACCAGCGTCACCTCGTTAAAGAATAAAGCTGAGTTGGACACCTTAGCACTTCGCCGTAAAATTTCTCGCCTATCACTTTTCCATAAGCTTTATCACCATCCATCACTTCATGATGATTTCTTTCAGTCACCGCCAGTTATCTTTCCACGTCGTGACCATCCATTCAAAAAGTCAAATGCATTAACTGCCAGTCATTCCATTTTGCATATTCGTTCTTACCGCGCACAATAACTGAGTGGAACGCCTTACCATCAGACATTGCCACGGAACCTGACTTGACTAAGTTTCAAGATTTAATTCGCTCACGACTTGTCAACTAATCTTATTATTATTATTATTATCTTGGGACTTTTAGAGTGTTTTAGATGTTTGTTGCTGTTTTGCTTTTCATTGCAGTTGCCTTATGTTCTCCTAATATGTACTAATGTTTTCTCTGAAATAATTGTGACTTATTTTGTATATTACCTATGTTTCACTCTATTATTACTTTTGTTATATTGTCTTGTTTTTAATATGATGTATAATCTATGACCAGTGCCTGTGCGCCTGTGACCCCCCATGTAATACCCTCATAATGAGGGCCTTTGGGTGTATTTTGAATAATAAAAATAATAAATGGCCGTTCGTGTATGCTCGACGAGCTGATTGAAAATCTGTATATGTTTCCTCATCCTGTCTCGATGCCGAGATGGCGAGGGCAATGGCGGTCCTCTTTTGCGGCGGCGACGTTGTGCGCAAGAACGGAGGCGGATACCTGTTCCTTGTGTCTGTGTCCTGCCACGCTGATTACCCTGCCTTCCCCATACGCGTAATTGGCTGCATCTGTCCAGCGAGCAGTGGAGGTAGTGCCGTATCCTGTTTGTATTGTTTTGGCTCGTGCTTTTCTCCTGCTAAAGTGATATTCCGGATGCATATTACGCGGAATAGGGACCACCGTTATCTGTTTATGTAGGGACTTGAGGAGTGCTTGTTGAGTATTGGTTGTCGTCAAAGGGTATTGTAATCTTAGTAGAGTTGTTCTGCGTGCTCTAGTGAGGTTGAGGCGTGTTGTTTGCGCATGTCGGTGTGCTTCAGTTAGTACGTCTAAGGTGTTGTGGATGCCCAGGGACAGAACTGTCGTTGTTCTAGTGCCAGGAGGAAGGCCGAAGGCTTGTTTGTACGCTTTCCGTAATAATAGATCATTTGTATAACTAATGAAAAACGAAGTAGTATCACATGATGCGTGATCACTCGCAGCCTACAGGCAGGCGTGAGTGTCGTGCTAGGTTACTTGGCGACGTTTACTAAAAACATAAAACAATACCCTCACTGGTATTGCGTTTTTAGTAAAGTTTCAGATGTAGGACGTTCAATTAAAGAACGATCGACAATTTGTGTTTCGTGATTTCAGTTTAATGCATACGCGAAACATCGCTTAAGCGCCTGAAAAATTATGCTATGTTGGACGCTCTCAAATCCTGCAGATGCCCTAGCCACTATTAAGGATTCTGAATTAATGTAGAGACGCAAAAACAATAACGCGAAGTTACTGCAGATGCTGTCTCCAAATGACAAACGCGTGCTTTGACCAAGGATCTGTCAATTGTTTCAGGTCGTTGTTCAAACGTACCTGTTTCTCCTCCGCCACCAATGTGATATTTGTTGCTTGATATGCTTCGCTTGAACAACTTGTCCATGTTTTCTTGGTTTGTAAACTCGAGTAATGCAATGTACTTATCCTGTTTCAAATGGTTTTTTCCACTTATTTTTTCTCATTTCTACTGAGTGCACCTTATGGTTCATGCGTATGCTGTCGCAGATATAATGTTTGTGGCGTGTTTTGCCTTCTTGTAAACCCGAGCTCCACAATGCCAAACTGTATTTTAAGTAACGAACCTTCGTCAGGCATTTCGTTGCCTTCTTGCTCCCAGTTTCTTGTATGAAAAGTGAATAAACCATTCAATTCAATTAAAGAACGAGTGACCTGGAAAAAAAAATGCTGTTGTGGCTGATAGCACATCCGCTAATCGTTACCATTACCACATAATATTTGTATATGACAATCAGTACGAAAGGGGCTGAAGGAGGTTTGATTAAAGGAAAGGTTTTCATCCGTGTCTGCGTAGCACGACGTTACAGAGGAAACCTGCATACTTGTTTCTCAGGGAAAGAAGTTTCGCTTTGCAGTTGAAGAAAAATTCATTCTGGTCCGGGGAGTCGAATGAGGAACCAACCCCTTCCCGGGACGGGCGCTCCACCTGGAGTCTGGCAGAATGCAGCGCGATGCTGAAATAGTACAAAGCACGAAGCACAGGAACACTGAACATGACAAGTTAATTTTGTGAATATATACAATGTGAAAAAAGTTTTATGAAAAGAAAAAAAAAACTGTCATCAGCCTGAGAATAGTACGAACACAACGGTATGTGTTTGTTGTGGATGACAGTTTTTCCTCTCGGAAACGCCTTTATTATATGAGTATAGAAATCCCCATGTGCTCGTATTGACAAAAAAAAAAAAAAAAAAAAAGAAAGAAAGAAACCTCGCCCCCACGGCCCTGCAAAAGTGCATGGATGTCCAACGAAGCTGTTGAAAAGCACCACTACAACTGCTGATGCAATGCTTGTGACTTTAGAGTAATGGTACAGTGCTATGTTAGAGTAATGGTAGGAATGGGAGTAACCGTAATTTTGACAGCACGCCGCCGCCCATATTTACCGAGAAACGCATGCGGGGAGCGCTAAGTGCTTCGCATTGCTATCATGAGCACCGTATCATCAATTATGTACTTCGGATGCTTTTTTGAGCTCGTTCTTTATTGAAACGTATGCTGTTCTGTGTGTTATATGCGTAATTCCAAAGAATGTATGCACTTCGCTGTACCTTGCTGAGTACTTGTAGCCTCTGCTTTACGTGAGTATGAGCCACTGCTGATTACAGTTTTCGACATGCTGTTCTGTATGTTGTATGGGTGATTCCAAAGAATGTAAACACTGTTCGCTTCACTTTGCTGAGTGCTTGTAGCCTCTTCCTTACGGTGCTATGAGCCATAGTATTTTTTGCTTGCTTACGTGGCTATGAGTGCTTACGGGGGTATATGAGCCATTGATGATTATAGTTTTCTGTCGACGGACGCGAAAGAATCCCGGGATCCTAGCTTTATACAGCTTGGCTGTAAAAGGACTGGGTGTTTACAGAAGGCGGCAGCCACGAAAAAAAAAAAACATTTTCTCACTACCCGAGCAGCGTTCAATTGCACTCGCGCGCTTGCAAGTGAAGGGTGCACTTTTCATGACATTGCGTGTATAGACTGAGATAGACATAGGAATCTATACATAAAACTGATGTAGAAAAACTGGCTGTGTTGCAAAGGCGAGCTGTTACGCTACTCAATTCTTCAAAACAATACATATGATCTCCTATATTAATGATGCGTCACAACATTCTCAATACTAGAAACATTTACAGAACAAAGATCTGCACGCGCCTACTTAATGAGGTTCCCAGCAACGCTGAGAAATTTACAAATCACTACCTGAACAGAGACACAGGTTGCAGCCTTCGTCGCACTTCAATAGTAGTGAAGAAACCAAGGACGCAGTATGGTATGCAAACTATTCAATATGAAACTATGTGCTTATGTAATATGTACCTTAACATTGTTAACGAAGCCAGAAATTGTAAAACAAGTCGCAAATTTAAATGTGCAATGCAAAACATGTTTTCCTCCGATTGTGATACTTTGGCGAAAGTTAACGGAGTTTTCAATTGTTCAATGTCATTAACGATGTTACCAATATATTCATATCTCATTACTAATCACTTATGTTCACAACAGAATGTTTTTCCAATGTTGTATTAGTTACGACACCGACTTGTTCTTATTGTAAAGTGCTGATACGTTTGCGGAAGTGTTGCCTTACTTCTGATACCCATGTTTCTTTCTTTCTTTCTTCTTTTCTTTTGTTGAAAACTACCACTTCTGCTGCTAAAGTAAGATAAAGGCCTTAGTCAGGAGGATTGCGCCATCCTTTTGCCTTGCCTTGCGGGCAAACCTTGTATTTCTTTCCCCCAAATAAATGTGACAAATATAATGTCCTTATTTTTGCCTTCGCATCTTCCGAATTCCAAAACTTACGTGTTATGTTATATGTTTAGCTCACGACAAAAGTTATGTCGTGAAGTGTTATGCTCACACTTTCATAGAGCTGAGCGATAACGGTTTAAATGGGCATGAGTGCAACGCAATGGAGAGCTTTGAGAGTTACGTATAGGGCAGGAAAGTTAGCTTCTCCATTTAAAGGCTTTGGGAGGCTTACTGCGCTACGTCTGGTATAACTAAAGATGCCAGCTTTGACGCGAAGTGCTTGGATTGCTGTCCACTGTGTGGCGCCACAGCATTTAACACTGGCCGTTATACTCTGGCTCAACTTGAAGCTCCCGCAAAGACATGAACGTGTAGCGGGTCGTGGACGTTTTGCGTTGCCCACGTAAACGGCTGGAACGCTTTACTAAAGTGGCCATCCGTTATACTGCCATTGTATCTCTCTAGGCGCAACTGTGCAAGAGCGCCTGTCCCTCGAGGCGGCTCGCCACGATAACGAATCGCGCATTTTCCTAAATCGTTCTAGGATAGCGTCATCGCTTTACCGCATACGTATTTGCGTTGCTCAACGCCTTTGAAGTGACGAGGTTTCCGCTGTCACAATATGTCTGACCTGGCGGTGGGACTGAGCTTGAATTTTTGGTAACGATGTGGCGTCTCAGAAAGCTGTAATGACCGTAAGTGCTAATATGGACAGTGTAAAATTCCACCACATTGTCAAATTCGACATCTTCTCAGTTCTGATTGCCGCAGAGGGCTGCTACGGCTTCTCTGATTGGCTCAGAACGCCGTAATTACAGAAATTTGACAATCTCCAAAATTGCACCTCGGGTGTGACAAGCTATGGCGAACCTCCTGCCGGGACATTTTAAATACCATTGTCACTTAAATGCTATCACTGCCACTCCGTTATCGATATACCGACTTTAATTTGTTGGGTGCCGCGTAGCTCGCTGCATGCGCTGGCAAGAGCGGTGGCCCTTTTGATTTGCAGTGGAGGTTACAGGAAATGACCTGACAACTAGACGTTTTGATTGAAGAAAACGGTAGACGCGGGACAAATTGTTTTCATTTTTTTCGTGTGTGTAGAATTATTTGCATTGATCACGCTCCTATTTAATTTCTGACTGCCTGGCTCTCTCGTGGGCATGCAGCATGCTTTAAGGACTTAACGTGAACTTTGCATAGCACGATTACAGTAAAGGACCCGCATATAATAGGATGGGTAATCTGGGCGCAAAGGAAAAAAAAAAGAATAACATTCTCCTCCCCCTCCCACAACACAGTTAAGATGTTTGGTTTCATTAACGTTGTGTGACCAAAGACGCCAAATGCTTTGGTACCCGAATGTGCGAGAAACGACGTGCCAAAAGAAAGTTTATCTCGTGCTGCACACGTAATTGCGGTAGCCTGGTTAGTGTCACCACGAATGTTTGCAACCAGAATCTTTTAGGGTTAACATATCTGCCTTTCCCACCCCGCTTCTCTCTCTCTCTACATCTGCTATAAAAATGTATTATTTAATCACCACCGGTTGTCGCTTTCAACGTATACCACCGTAGGCCTACCTGATATTATTCTTTTTCTAATTCTGTCTAATTGTTCTTTATATTTTTCATTCTCGCTCATTCTGCTCACTCCTAAAGTGTCACCGATTTCATTTACTGAGGATAATTTACGTTCCTGATGTCGTCCGATTCACGGCCGCTTCTTCACAGTTATATTGTTAGATATTTGTTCTTTCATGTTTACCCGCTAACAATGTATAATTTCTTTGTACTCATTTTTCCTTTTTGCTAATTTCCTGTACCCTCCCCTCACGCAATACTCCTTCGAGAGCCTGTGAGGTAACTGAATAAATAATATTTATAAATGTGCCACAGTTCTTGAGATCATCATCATCACCATCTGAAACCACAGCTAGCACCACTAGTCAGCAGCGCGATGTAGCGATTTGAGCCCACCAGTGAACTTACGCCAGTTGTCTGAACTGCTGTAGTGTGGCGATAATCCCATGAAGAAGCCGTACTTTGTCTATGGAAAAATGTGTGCACAGTGGGCATTTTGTAGTTTGGCGTCAGATTGGAAGTTCAGAATGTTGTAAGTCTCTCGCTAATCAACTCAAATTCCAGCGCGGAGACTGTCCGCTCCTTACTGTGCGAACTAACACTGCCAAACGTTCGCCGATAAGGGAACGTCTCTGGCGACGATTGTATGACGCAGACGATCCAAATGTGGCCAAGCATTAGGTGCGTGAACGGGCAGCCATTTTTTTTTTTTTTTTTTTTTGCAGAGCAGTCTATAGCTTGCGCTGGGCGACGGTGAACACGCCACTTATTGCACTGTGGCACTTGGACGTTTTATTCAAATTGAAAACGTTATGCCCATGTCATGACGTTTTTTGGCATTGCTTTCGGTAAAACGTTACAGCCGTGTGCAAGAATAATTAAGGGAACCTAAATTTCGTTTTAAGCAAGTAATACGACAGAAGCCGCTTTACACAAGTCCTCTTATCTTGTAAACAGAAGCTCTAACTGGTTACTTTTCATACTCTGTTACAGAACGCAAGAAAAAAAAAAAGGAAAATGATGAACATGTACTTTTCATTTATAGGAACATGTCAATTTGCTGCTTTCTTTATTATTAGACTGTTGCAATTCTTCCGACATTTTTCTGTAAAACCAGTCAAAATTCACCGGCACGTATAAATAAACTAAAAAAATCGCAATGATTTGTGATGTGCGCTATGACAGTAATATATGTGCGATGAAGAATAGTTAGCATGTCGTGGCGGTGACAGCAGCACTAGTACCTCACAAAGCCCTTGGGGGCAATGGCTGGTAAATTCTCTCTCCTCTCTCCTTATCAAGGGGCAACCTGGCTGACTGGCATGTCATACCAGTGCAAAGAGACTGGAGTCCAGATTTCTCAGTGAAGCAAGAGTCGCGACATCTGAAAATGTCTTTATTCTCATCAGTCAATGAACAAAGTGGTTGCAGCAAAGCATTTGTCAACAAGAATAATTCAAGAGAGCCAACACGGTCCCAGATCTCTCGAAGCGGTTCTCTAGCGTCATGTCACTTTTCCTGAGGACCGTGCGACAAATGAAGGAAAAAGTTAAGTATGAAAAACATTCAAAATTAAACGACAGGCAATGAACAGGTCACCGACATGCGGTCACCATGACAGGCACAGACTGGCTTTGTACACATTGTCCCTGCAGCTGTAGATTTCACTTTTCACTTCGCTGCTCACACTTCCTAGGTCAGAAAACAAATGCTCGGAAAGAATAAAAACTTCGGTCACCACGTCAGAACATTTGCACGCAAAAGCGCAGGGGCAACACGTTATAGAAAAGTGTGATCACGGTCACAAGTGATTAGCTGGGCACAACAGTTACCACTGTATGGCACTGTACAAGTTGTGCGTCAAGGCAACTTCCACGATGAAGTGTGATTAAAAAATCTAAAATCACGAAAAAAAAAAGATTTTATCTGGCTGTTTATTTAAATGGCAGTCCCCCCCTGCAAGCGAAAATGTTCCTAAATAGGTCCGAGGAATACTAGCCATCGAAAAAAAAAAGAAAAAAAAAAACGACAGAAAATGGTAAAAGCAGTAGTTAAATGCTTAGTGATGAGGAGGTGTGTAAGCGTGATTTTGCTACCCAGTGTTGCCCTAATGGCTGCCTCAACAAATGAAACAAGTGAAGTTCCGCTAACTTATCATGCAAATAATAGCATGAGTGTTTCTCACTTATGCTCATCGCAGATATGTTTTTTGAAGCGGCAAGTTCTGCAGTCTTCAGATGAACATGTCACAAAGTTTTCACAAACATAATGAGCTCTGGCCTAAACCAAATGGAGCAGTAGTAGCTCCGAAATGCACTGTGGACACTGTAAAGGATGCATATAAAATACTACGAAAAGAATAAACATTGCAGCACCTTCAGAGGCGCTCGTCAGCAACCGTAACCAGAGTAAACGAACAATGGCGGCCGACACAACGTATCACAGTACACACAACATAAACTTGAGGAAGCTAACCTCTAGAAAACAGTGGCTATCGCTTGCTGCGACCTGTACCTTAAACAACATATTTCAGCAGCGAACAACAATGTTCAGTGGTGGGCCCATGACGCCGACGGTGTGCGACTGTGACGCTGCAGCCAGTCGCACTTTTGATGGGAGAAGCACACCATTCTGGTTTTATTTTTGACTACACCTCTAAAGCCCGAGTCCTCCTTTTTGACTTTTTGAGGTACAACCGGCTGAGCTTCAGATCTCGTTAATTGCCGGTTCAACCGTTCAACTCTCAGCCTGTACAACCAGCCAGCCTGCCCAGCGAAGCGGAGGAAAAATAAAAGCCCTGTGCCGTGGGCTCAATCTTGCACGAACATTGGTCAAAATCGGCCATTCCCACAGCATACCGCCCCCCTGCTTTCTTGTACTAATCACACTCTCTCGGTTTTTCATTGCCTTCCTTAAAGGAGTATATGTCGCCTACTTGGCTTCTACGATGTCTATCCGGTATGTTAGGGTTACCTGTCCTTAAAAGTAATTGAAGGTTGGATAGAAACACGAGTACAGACGCTCGCAAATACTATTCACTGTCCATATATATATAAAAAACAACATGGCATGACAGCGTTGCAAGGAGAGCAAGAAGAGGAGTGTAGTGATTGAGTGTGGACGGGATGGACGTGACGATGGTTCTTCGGGTGACGCATGTGCCTTCACGATGTGAGGGTGCAAGTTCGTGAGGCGGCGGCCCGGTGGGTGGCGACCCGCGGCGCCGTGCGGTGTTGTGCTGCTGCTGCGGCTGCTGTTGGGGGCGGCTGGTCTCTTGTCGTGGCTTGGGCCAGGCGGCGGCCAAACCGTCATCAGCCCGCGAACGTCGGCGCGACGGTGTCCGTCAGGTACTCCCACAACCGCCACAGGGTGGGGCCCATGTCCAGCAGCTTCCAGGCGGCCAGGGCGAACAGCACGTTGGTCACCTGCTTCACCACGTACAGCCTGCGCGAGAAGCTGAGCGATTGGCTCCCAGTGTGCTCGCACTTTCACTGGCCAGAATTCACGAAAGCTCCAGCTGAACTTCGGCTACGCTCCATTCCTTACCTCTAAAGACATGGCCTCACCGTACTTCACCTCTCAATAATGCTTCATTTGTCCATCTCTCCACCTATGACGTATTCCGCCGAGGCCCATCACTCTAGTTTTCCCTCTATTTTTGACAACAGGGTGCACCTTGTCTTTAGTGTAATAAATAGGAACAGCTGTAGCGATGGTAGCTGTTTACGGGGCCCACGACTGCGCAACATTTTCTACTAGTTCTTGAACGATCCCAGATAGCGAAATGAGCGCCGAAAATTAGATAGAATTGCTTTGAAATGCTTCACGGCTTGTGGACAGAAGGCAACGCATGTGCATCGACGCCGAATCGCACAAGCCAGAGAGGAGGAAAGCAACTCGTTGGTGCATGCGGCGCGTTGGGTTGAGAGTAGTTTTCTTTTCACCATGAAAAGGCCTTAGCCATCGTCCCAACACACGCAGGCAAAATGAACCCGGCATTTTTCATCGTCAGGCAACTACGTAATCCGACCATGTTAATTTTTTGCTCGCTTTCGCATAAATGGTTCCTGCTGAAGAGTAGTCAAGATAAAAAAAAAAGAACCATGGAAGGTGTAGCAGTTCAAGACAGACCATCCTACACTTTTCTAGCAGAAATACGATATCATGATAGAAAGAAAATAGTGAAAACGCAAGCACATTATAAGAAAGAGTAATCCTAAATAACTCAGAAATAATTTTAAACGCAATGATGGCGTCTGTGGAGCTGCAAAAGAAAGGCTGCAGACAATGCCCAACCAATCATTATTATTTTATATATGAATACGCAGAAAACTCGGGTTATCCAGCCAAGCAATCTCTTATTTTGATACTATCCGAGCAGGTTAAATTGTGAATCTCTCCATGTCGCATGCATTTCTTCCTCTACTCGCGCACTCCATAGTATATTCCAGACTATATGCTATAGGAAGACTTCATTTAACGTCCAGAAATGCAGGCACTTGTTTTTCTTTTTCAAGTATGTAGCCTCACCTCTGGAAGTTCCGACTTTTGACCTTGGAGTGATCTTCCTTGAGAAGGATGTCCCTGGCGCCGAGAGCGTAGTGGTAGAAGAAAGGCCTCCATTCTAACGTGCTGACATCGAAGTTGAAGATCTGCACAGAATGTGTGAAACCAAGGGATGACATTTAACATCATTCGGAAAGAACTATGATGTTTCACATAGTGTTGTTTTGTCACGTGTCTAAGTTAGGATCGGACATGCGCATTCTTATCAAGGCAGCGTCATTGTGCGCCTTCTGGAGCGTAAGCAAGCGTTCATTCATGTTGAGAGAATTAAATTCGAAAATCAAACCACAACCACTGTGAAGCAAGAACTGCTCGCAGGCTAAACTTTAAAAGCAAACTCGGATAAAAACAAAGCGCTATCACATTCGGCGTGTAGTAAATATCACATTACAGTAAAAGCTCGATGATACGATTAAGGCTAATACGAATTTACGGATGATACGAATTTTTCTGTGGTCGCGGCCGAGCCCCATTACTTTGCAACGTGCTAGAGAACGGTTGTTATGAATCGATTTTCGGCCTGCGTCAGTTGATACGAATAAACGCCGCCCCACTGACGGCCGCGAAAGAACAGCGCGCAGCCACGCGCTTTCTCCCGTTATCTTTTGGTGCGGAGGCGCGGACGCGGCGCCAGACAGAGCGGACTCCGTGACTGGGCGCGAAGAGTTTGAAGCGATGGCGCTTTTGTACTTTTCCTCTTTTTCGGCGGCCGCCCATAGGACGGAGTGGCTGCTGTGCTTCGGGCCGCGATCTTTGTGCTGTCGCCATTTTACCTAGTCGCAGCGAGCTATGTCTACCGAGATAGGATTGTCTACCGATATAGAAGGACATTAGAGACTTTTTCTTCAAGAAATAAATGCTTTTTACGTACATGTGCCTGAGTGCGTTCACCTCTGACTCTTTAATTTAGCTACAGTCGAACCTCGTTAATTCGAACACGCTTATTTCGAACATACCGCGCACCGACAATGCTCTTAGCAGCGCGCCAAATCACGCGGCGGCGCCTCCGACCGGCATTGCTCCGACACCGCCGTAGAGCAAAAGCTCAGGAGAGACTCCTCAATGCCGCGCGGGAAGGAACGGGGGAAAAAAAGTTTCGCCCTAAGGGCGAAGCAATGAATGCGATAGCGACACAGCAATGTCATACGAAGTAAGGTGAGCGGCTTTGGTAGCAATACGAATTGTAGTAAACATGAGCTAATTAAGTAAGCAGGTGTGCTGCGGCGTAAGTAGACCGACATGAAGAGAGACTCGATCACCACGAGAAGGCGCGTGTGAAACGGTGGTGTTAATGAGAAGCGCTGCCCGTGGGCAGCGCGTGCGAAGGGACACACCTGTAGCGCTGCACTGCCGATCCGGGCAGCATTGCATGTGTAGCGTGCGTTGGAAAATGTGGCCCGACTATTACTAACTGTGGTGTGAGCGCGCACAAACAAACATGAATAGATCACACTGAATGACTGCAGACAACGACTGTCAAAACGCTGGCAGCAAGCGCATATACGCCGCAGCGGGCGAAGGTACGTGCGGTCTATCGCTTCAACGGAAACTGAGCGGCGAATGCACGGCGCATAAAGGTCAGAGCCGTGTGGAGATAAGAGACGGTGCGAGCGAGCGACGAGCGCGGTTGTTGGCAGAGTAAAAAGCTTCGTTGTGCAGTAAAATATGAATGATGCGGCTCTTCTCGAGAAATGACATTTACCTCTTTTGAAGCAATACAATGGAGGACGCATGCCATGGTCCTAGACTTCGTCAGTGTTTAAGAATCTTGTTCGTTAACTAGACAGCGATAAATGTTAGTCGAGACCCACCGTTCAGATTTGCATATGCTCTAAAATTAGGGTAACACTGCCTAAGACCACAGTGTAAGGGGACAGTCATTTCGTTTTCCCAGGTCACTTCTTGAGCGGCAAGATTGTTACGCCAAACCCACTTACGTTCGAGATTCTCCTGCTCTACCCAGCCACTGGTATCTGCACCGCAGGTTGATTCATTTCAAGCGTTACTTACCGGTTAAGACTACATAATTTAGGGAAACTCGCTTTGCTAAGCGTTCTACGATTACAGAAAATGTAGTAAAGACCGAGCGGCGAAAAGGCGATGTCGCGCATAACGCGAAAAAAAAAAAGTTGTCGCAGTTTCACCTGAAAGGCGAAGCATCAATTGCGATAGCAAATTTGTAGAGAGCTATACGGAGTAATGATATTAGCTTTATCAGCTGTATAAACTTGGACATGCAGCAGCACCGGCAACACGCAGAACTATTGTCGACGCCGTCGGCGTTTTGCCCGCGTTCGCTCAAAATGCGTGCGGCGTTGGTGACTGTTGCCGGAGCCTCTGATATAAATAGGCACTTGGTGCCGCAGCTAAACGTCGCCTCCCTTCCCTCCCCCTCCATCTCCCCCTATCCCTCCATCTCCCCCTATCCCTCCATCTCCCCCTATCCCTCCATCTCCCCCTATCCCTCCATCTCCCCCTATCCCTCCATCTCCCCCTATCCCTCCATCTCCCCCTATCCCTCCATCTCCCCCTATCCCTCCATCTCCCCCTATCCCTCCATCTCCCCCTATCCCTCCATCTCCCCCTATCCCTCCATCTCCCCCTATCCCTCCATCTCCCCCACGGCCTCTCGCGCGTCGGAAGAAGGCGCGTTTGCTCTACATATATGCTGATTGTAAAGGAGGAAAGAGACGCTTACTTCTGCAGCCCTTAAGCGAGCACGGCGCAGAACGCGCGTTTGTTCTCCGCCGTGCGTTCACTCCCCGTGAAAGCGCGCCCCCCTCGCGCCCTTTCACTCGCACATGCAGCGTTCGGCGCGCTGCGACGATTTCATCTCCATTGACGTCATACGGAACCTCACGGCGACGGCGACGCCGACGGCAGAAATCTGCTTTTGAGTGTCCATATAATTGCTATCGCAATAAAAAGTGTGTTCAACGATACTAGGGGTCCATCGTTGCTGTCATTTCCTCTGCGTTTGCGACAAATGCAAAGTAAAGAAATTGCAATTGGGACCACAAACCTTCTTTTCTTCCTCGGAAAGGTCGTTGTATATGGCCATCATGTTGTTTGTCTCAAACTTCCACTGATGCGTTGTGAAGTAGGAGAGAGCCTCCAGTAGGAGCTCGAGCTTGTAGTATGTCTTGACTAGCCTTCAAGAAGGGCAGAGAGAGAGAGAAAATAAAAGGTTGTGCAGATGCAATGCTAATTTTGGAATATATGTGAAGCGATTAATGAGACGTTATAGATTTGCCCATTTAATTCCTTTGTCTCTGGCGTAAATGAAACATGGCGCGCTCGTATGTGCTTTCGTGCACTTTTTGTCACAACTCTTACATTGCCTTGTATTTCTTCATTTATTCCTATTTTAAATGTACATCCCACTTCTTTTCCGATCCGCCGTTGAGGTTTCGTGCCTTAGTATGAAAGCCACCATCATCAACACGCGGCGATCGTCTCAAAAGAGGTATTTGGCATTGGCACGATAGAAGTACGTATACGGGTGATTGTGGTCTTAGGGTTTGAATAAAGTAGGCATTGAAAGTCTAGAAAGGTTTGCTTTATTAAATGAATTGAGCTCTTGATGACGTGGCATTTGTTGCAATGAGGATATTTAGGTATAATTTGTTTTATCATTGGGTAATTGCGTAGAAAGCAAGGCTAGCAGCCTGGACCCTTATAAGGGTAGTAAAGATGGTAGTGCTGTCCTGCGTGTGAGCTATTCGACAAGACAGCAGCACCAAACCCAATCAGGAGCCATGGTCAGGAAAGCTTCGCATTAAAAGCCACAAAAGGGTTTCGTTTAAGTACACAAGGAAAGAAAAGATGCGGGGTCATACTTACGAACAAACAAACTGTCGTTACACGTCAGTTAACTGTTAATTACACCGTCAATGTCATTATTGCGTGAAAAGGAAAATATTTGTTCTTACAGGTTAGAAAAACAAATTATAAGCTTACAAGTAAGGCAGGACCTGTACGTGAAATAAATTGCATGCGCCTCGTACAACAACACAGCTGCAGGCTAAGCCTGATTGGACCAGAGAAGCCGAAACTGATGTGTGAATCTGCAACGGTGACCATAGGTCACTCTTAATAAGTGACACCACCGCATAGTTGGCCCGACGGGAACTGGCTAGCTGGCTAGCTTACACGACAGATTCGATAACCGATTCTAGAACAAAAAGATGTGCCACCTGATGCAGTGCATTTAACGTGCCGATTATTTGGCGTTTAAAGTTATCACTCAGATCGATTATCAGTTCTGACATCCAGTTAAGTAAAGTCAACGGGCTTCGATTCTAGTGACAGCGCAAAAGGATATTCAGAATGTAGATGCGGAGCTTACGCATGAACACGACATCAACCCGCCAGGATCGCCTATCGGACAAGCCCATTGTTCGCACACTCCTGAAAGCCGCAGCGTATTGCAACCTTCCTATATCACCATCAGCACCACTTCCGCACTCCCGGGACAAATTCTTAACCCTGTAAAGCCCAACGTATCACACGTGCTACGCTGATTTTGATGCCTTAAAATGCCTATTTAAGAGCGCGAAATTATCGCGAAGCAGTGGCGTCACTGTTTCAGCTGTCGATTGTTGAACAAACAAATGACTAATTAGTGACTATACTGATGAAGTTCTAACTGAAATAACGTTTCATTGTTCTTGCACAAATGCACTCTCCACTTCCAGAAATAAAAGTGAACAATTTGTTCCAGTTTTACTTGATGTGAAACAGTGTTTGGGCATTACAGGGTTAAGAAAATCTCGCGACATTCTCTTTAGTTTACGTACCCTTTCAATATCCTTGAATGGTGTTTCTTTAGAGAAGATATAAAACTTCAACAAAAATGTTCGTGAGGGACAAGGAATCAGCGCGCGCGTACCACTGTTTCTTCCCGACGCAGGCGAGGGCGGCGTCACCGATGCAAGCCGGCACGTAGTGCTGAAGGAACATGGACGTCCGGTGGACGACGATGTTGCGCCGCAGGTGGACGTCCGGGTATCGGATGGCGCTCTTGAAGCACAGCTCGGTCATCAGGGACTCCTGGATGGTCTTCATGTCCCGCCAGCGCAGCTGCGGCGAGCGCCCGCTGCACGCGCACTGGACGACCCGCACGTCGGACGGCCTGCGTGCACACGAGGCCAACATGAGGCATCTCGACGCGCACGCACTTGCAACAAGTACGAACACCCTTGGCTATGTCACGGTCACTTCAAATCCGACAGCGATCAATTCGACAAAAACGTGCGTGCGTCTTAAACGCTTCGATTTGCCTTGCCTTATATGCTGCAATTTGCCGAGAGAATAAATGACTAGACTACCTGCTGCCACGAAAGTACCGTGGGCTATAACCTTCGATTTTTCTTTGCGCCCTCCGAGGTCTCTCCGTTTTCGCACTCGTGTATCTTGTGGCGCTCTCCTGTTCATGCCACTTTCGGCAGACATAAGCGGAATACCTCCTCGGACATCGATGAATTCTGCCTGCTGAAAAACTTATCTTCATGACATCCTTTGCACCTTTCAGCATCATTAGAGACACCCAGCAGCCAAGCAGATTAGGAAACATGACTTTTAAGCAAGCCTTGTTGTGTCCAGAAACATGGACTCCATTCCTGAACTCTCAAGAATACTTGGGTTGTGGGAACCAATAGGCTGTTTCATCTGAATTGCGCTAGGAAACTATAAATTCCATCCAACAATTTGAATACGCATGTGCAATTGCAAGTGTATTAATATATATGCGACGTGTTTAGAGCACCATTATCTGCATTAGTATTTTATTTTGAGGCAATCTTTCGGAGTGCGCAATTGTACACGCAGCGCAGGCGGACCCGCGTGCTTTAGTTACCTCGCCGGCAACAACGCGGAACGTATTTCGAGCTGACTATTGGCGTGGTGTGCAAGCGGTGATATTGCAGTGGTTTACGGCAGTGCTATACTCGTGGCATCCTTGAATTGCAGGCGGCGGCCCTCAAGTAACGCAGTCGCATGTAATACACTTCGGCAGTGATAGTCGTAGGCGCATCGTGCGCCATGGGAAAAGCAAACCGGAGCCATGCCATGGTGTTGCAAACAAGGCAGACCGGTCACGGGAATATGAAGAGGATTTACACTAGGGGATTTGGCAAGGGGCCCTGACAAAGACAGTGTAAGGCTATCGTTTGCATGTATACCCTGAAAGCTGCAGCTATTCCCTCCATTCTCTCGCGGAAAACTTCGCTCCAAACTATTATCACTTACGTTGCGTTGTCATTCTATGCGTAAGGTGACAATGCTGACGTTCCACAGCCTGAAGTTCCCTATCTGTCCCAATAGAAGGTCGAAGATGCCAGGCCGCTAAGCCATTCCCACAACTTTCTTCCATTTTTGCTACCATTTACTGCGCGGTGTACTTCGGAGCAGCCCTTTACGATGAGAATAAAGCCGGTGGCATTGTTTCCATGCATACGCCCACGGGCTCCTCCACGCAAGTTTCCCTTTGCATTGCCACTTGTTGACCACAGGTTCTTCTGGTTTGATGTGGTTACGAGCGCTGCTCGGGGATTGCTAATAGAAGGATGTAATAACTGAGAAGGTTCTCATTCGTCACAGTATGACGGACGACCAGGCATGAACTCTAGACGAGGTCGAGTGTTCTATGGGAATAAAACCGTGACTGAAGTGGAGTCTGAGTCTGAGTCAAATGCGTCGTCTGACCTGGTGACGGCGACGTTCCATGCCGAAGCCAGGATGCAGTTGACGACAACGTCAACGGGGACGAAGTCTGTTTCCATGTCGGGGTCTGTGTACACGCTCTTCAACACCCCCGTGGCCACCTGCGATTAGCACGACGATGACGAGCATGACTTAGAGCCGAGTTAAGCAAAACTTACGTCTGAGCTTACAATAATGTCATCGGTACGATTGATTGAAAATATGTGAAAATAAGTGCGTGTATGCGCGGAATGTGCCTGAATTACACTCCTCAAACGAAACTAAAACTAGGAAGTGCGTTTGTACCCTTAAAGCGCTTGCCTTCTTAATTCCGTTCCTTGCATTTTGCGGCGTAATTACTAAGGCTTCCGGACGCAGTTTCATCGTGGTGTCGTATACATACCGTCCGCTTCGGTTTCATTCCGATCGATAGACGGAACACCAAATGGTCTATCAACTTTTCTAAGGCGACATTACGGTAATAATAATGCGCCGTATTTCGCTTTTGTGGCAGCGTCATGTAGTGACCCGGTGGTGAGGAAATCACGCTTTATTGCTTAGCCTTGCAGCAATTTTCGCGAAAACGTATTGATTTGTGTATTTGAATTATTTGTATTCAGTTTGTTTATTATCCATTCAATACAATGGTTATGTAAAATATAGCACGCAGACGAGGGTCCCGAAGTGAACGACTGCAACGGGACCCTTGGTTCAAATGTTAAAAAAAATGTATACAAAGCATGGGTTAAAGTAGCAAAATTAACAAAATGTAGAATGAAAACAAAAGAACGCGCGATATGCAATACATTGGTGACAGAAATAAACAAAGAAGTACATTTATCAAAAGGCATAATTATACAGAAGAACATATCGGGCATGAAACTATTTACAAAAATAAAACATTTCAATTCATGTTTGAATGTATTCAATGATGATGTTTGTTTAAGTGAATGTGGTAGGTCGTTCCATATTTTAACGCTACCGAGATATTGTGGCAAAGTAAGACATAATTGGCCATCTGTCCTTTATTGTACGGGCAACTGGACTATGTGAATAAAAATGTAACTGAACTGCACTGAATCGAAAATAAGATTCTAGATAATGATGTTGGGTTCATCGACGCAGGAAGGAAAAACAGAACAAAACGGCGTGTACTCACAGCAACGATCAAGCCTGTAGGTCCGTTGAAGTTGTCAACCCAACCCTGAAATTGTTGTAAGCTGTCGTTAAAGAAACGCGGTTCACATTTCCTAACCTTGAGAAATCACGTGTGCCCACAATAGATCTAGAAATGACGATTTGTTTTAGAAAACTTACAACCGCTCAAAACTCTCAAATTACTAGAGCACTTAGGTAACCTCCCTTCCCTCGTATCCCCTCCCCCTCCCTCACTTTCCTTCGTCGTAAACTGAAGGAATATTTAAAGGCCCTCTAATATAAGCATAGAAAATGCTTGTGCGTGCCCTATATTCTACAGCACAATGACTGCCAAGACAACCAAATTTCATAGCGTGTTAAAGCCATAAAAACACTAAACACCCCGGTGCCAATGTTAAGGAAAAAAAAAAGAGCTCTTCGAATGACAGAACAAATCAATCGCGAGAAAGCGCTGTGCCTTACGGGGAAGGGCTCCTTCCAGGAGCATACGACGATCGAGGGCCTGACGATGGCGACGGGGTAGCCCTTGCATTCCCGCTGGACGAGCGTTTCGGCAAGCCCCTTGGTGAACGTGTACGTATTGGGCATTGCACCGAGGAGCTTCGACTGGCATGCATCCAGCGTCTCCGTGTCTAGCCAACTGCGAGCAAAATATTTTGGTGAGGAAGGGATTATCTCAAAGGAGCCCCTGGAACGCAGTTCACAAGAACGAACACGTCATGGCCACTTTCTCCCAATGCGGTATTGTTAAACACAATTCGGTTTATTTCATGTTCCCATATAAATGCGCATTTCAACAATCAGAAAATGAAACTACTGATAGGAGCTAGTCGACATTAATTTTGATTGCAACGCCCTTGCGCTGCAAGGAATATCAGAATGAAGCGCTAACAGAAATTGACGCTGGCATTTTAGAGAACCGTTCTAGGCAGTCTACTAATATCGACAGCAATCAAAAAGGTTTCAATGAACTAAATTTGCTCATTCATTTTCAGTAAACAAACTTCACTAACACGCCAGGAAGTGAGCGCGTGATTTCATCCGTGTGTACTCTTCTCTATGCTTTCATCGTGAGCATTAATCTGCTCCGGAACTGTCCGGTCATGTCATCTGTCCTACCATTCATGAAAACGTCCCCTGCCTGAACTCTAATTTTATTCACCGCAGGAACGACTCAGTGGTTGCTAACCGTACGGATATTATTGAAGTAGCAGTTAATTCAGTGCATGACTTTCCAATTACATGCATGGTCACAATGTGCCGATAGGCTTCTGAAAACACAGTGGCTTCACAACTTATTCATGATTCACTTCGCGTACCGTTAAAGGGACACTATAAAGAACAACACTAATTCCGTTTAGACGGATAATTATTTGAGAACTCAATTCTCATTCATTTTGCAGAAGACGGTCAATTACCTAAGAAGAAAATGAAGGTCACACTTCTCTTTCTCAAAGTGCACGCCGTAATGGTCACCGCTGATACGCCAGTGTGACGTCACAGATTTCAAATCACTTCCTTGTATTTGGTGCATTATGATGTAAGGAAATTAGGTTCCCCTCGAATTAACTGGATCTGAAAAGACCCTGTCAAAGTTGACGTCATGGCAAGTTGGTGCGGGAGTTCACAGGGGCGGTGTCGTCACCGTTTTTTTCTAACAGCGGAGCTGTTTAAGCCGGCCGTTATACCGCTAGTCGTCCACAAAAAATGTGGGCCGATCCTGGCAGTATAGTGAAGAAAGGGTACAAGTGCAATGGCACATACCCCAGTGAACTAGCGAAGCTGAGCCTATCTAAGTCTAGCTAAGCATGGTTGGGACTACTTAAGCTTGTCACTCATCGATAGCCAATCAATAGCTAATCGATAATCGATCAAAAATTAATAAATTCTGGAAAATTCTGGGGATGATTTGGTAGTGCTAAGCCTAGCCTAAATACGTAGCCAATACCTTGCGATAACCAATCAATAGCCAATCAATAGCTAATCGATCAATAATCAATAAATTCCATAAAATGCTGGGGATGACTTGGTACTGCTTAGCCAAGCCCAAAAGCCAGGACTAGCGAGGTGCCGATCAGCTCCGCTGTCTCTTGTGTGTGCGTGTGCGTGCGTGCGTGCGTGTGTGCGTGTGTGCGTGTGCGCGTGTGTGTTTGCATATTTTCTAGCATAGCGAGCCTTTTCTTATGGTAAGAGTGGCCGGCCGCTAATACTAAACTCATGTTACTCTCTGCTCTACCTCTAGTTGCTATACGCAACCTCGCACTATGTTCATGGCGCCAAATTCACATACTTAAGTCGCAACCATCGCATAGTTTCTAACATGCACAGGGGGGAAATGTGGTGTTTGCTATGTAGTAAGGGTGTTAGAATAGGGAAATATCGGAATCCAATACAAATATTTTAGATAAGTGACCTCCGCATATCGAATCGAATCCGAAAATTTTCTCGTTCCTAAACAGGGCGATATATAAAGTTTGTGCGAAGTCCGTTTGGCAAAAAAGAAGAATAAGGCGTATTTATTTAATTTTTTACGTGTACTACGGCACAGAACTGGACGCCCGGTGAACTGAGCTTGTAAATGAGATAACTGAAACGTGGTTGCATTTGGCGCTCTATAACAATGGCAGTAATGAAACACAGAAGCATCACGACGCCAAATATTGTCGCAGATTGCTCTTTTCGCTGACAGAGAAAAGTCCGAGCAACGTTTTCAAGGGATGCAAACAGACAGTATTGACCAAATACGACTATTGACTTGCCTAAATCGAGAAAAAATATTTCTAAGCTGCCTAAAGGCACGGTATCCTTATTGAATGAAAACAAATCCTTCAGCACAACTTAGCTACTCTATGTGTTTGCTCAGCAGCAGCAAAATTATTCGGAACAGTCACCACTTGCATCTGTCTTTCTCCATGTAGACTCCAATAGGTGCGTTTATTTGTTATACTCCGACAGAAACGAGTATTCGACAACTTGTGAATTCGCGAATCGAATGATTCGAATAGCGAAAGCCTTTCAATTTGTATTTGAAGCTTCGAGTGTTCGTACACCGCTACTATGCAGTGAAACTTCAGTTCGTTCTGTGACCATCAATAACCGAAGGCGTCTGAGCAACATACTTACTCAACTATTTTGATTATGTGGTCTGGATCTTGAATAGGTGGGTAAACTTCTTCCTTGATTTCTCCCCTGTCGCAATTGCAGTAACACGTGGAAACATGAACAAAAACCTGGGACGGGAACAAAGGCAAGCATTGAATAAAACTTCGGCCGCATGCATGTTCAATTATCGGCAGTATCAAGTGAACAGCCAGCTAGGTCAGAGAAAACGAAACGTCACGCAGGAAAGAACAGCAGTGTCTGCACCTGCTGAGCAATGACGTCATGCGATAGAATCGGAAGGGCGAGAAGTTCATCAAGCAAGGATTGGTAACAGCCGGCGGTTAATACTAGCCATGAGAAGGTTGTGCGATATGTCTTACTTGCAGAAACGGGCAATGTCAATAACTCGGTACCAAATTCCGCTAGTCCATGTAAAAAGCTCCAAAACTAACAGGCTTAAAGTCCACAAATATTACACTTAATGCTTTAAAAAGTCTCAAGGGCGCACGACGAGGTGTTTCATTTGATAGATCTTCACAAAAATACGTATGTAACGTGACAAGCTTCTCTTGTTCTAGTGTACAAAATGTTCCTCTTGTGTTATATATGAACGTTTGAATCATATATAGCTCTGCTGTGACACATTCACGTCATATGAAGCACTATTAATGAGGTCCCTTGCAAAAAACAAAAAAAAAAACAAAACAAAACAAAAAAACGAAAGAAAACAAAGTTACACATCTGTGCTGCTCCTGCGACTACAACGTAATCTCTATTTCAGCCTGAATTAAATGTTAGTGCAGAATTCTTTTTCGCAATAGAGGCATTAACCAAATACTTGCCTTTATGTCTTCCATCTCGTTGCAAAGCTGTATTATTTTTCTCGTACCATTTAGGTTCATTTTGACGGCATTCCTGGAAGCGGCAAGCAATGAAAACATCAATCGTCAGTACCGGTTTAAAAAGTTTGGGTCACGAAGTTTGTCACAAGTCACGAAGCATCCTGAAGTAAAAAAAAAAATGAATTCTGGCATAACCGTGTCAAGAACTTGTCAAGAATTTTATAACTTGTGGAATTGGCGCCGTTAATTGACTCATTGTTAGAGCGTACTTAAAAAAGATAGATAACGTTCGAACAAAATTAAAGTGTGAGGTCTATAGCGTGAAAAAGAATCCTGGCATATGAATTAATCAATGCATGCGCGAACTGCTCTTGACAGAGAAACACAACGCGATAATTCTATTGAAAATGCCATTACTGGTTTCCAATGACATCGACCTTCGAAAACAAAAGCGATTTCGTGGTTTGAACCGCACTCTATGCATAACGCGCATTTCACTCAATATTAGAACAAACTTGTTGCACCCTTTTAATCGCTTCCTCTAATTGGACCTAAGTAGGGCGAACAAAGTGCTAATATTGCTATTTCTTTGAGCATATATCATGTCAAAAGAAAACATTTCTCGCGGTAAGAAATTTAAGAAATAATTTGCATCATAAATTAGAAAAAATGTCTTCAAAGGAAATGCACACGGACTCTCTAGCATGGCTGAATGCCTATGCCGTGTTTCATGCTGCAAGCAGTTCTTGCTCAGAACAACATTAATTATGGGGTTTTACGTGCCAAAACCACGATCTGATTATGAGGCACGTCGTAGTGGGGGATTCCGGAAATTTGGACCACCTGGGGTTCTTTAACGTGCACATAAATCTAAGTACACGGGTGTTTTCGCATTTCGCCCCCATCGAAACGCGGCCGCCGTGGCCGGGATTCAATCCCGCGTCCTCGTGCTCAGCAGCCCAACACCATAGCCACTGAGCAACCACGGCGGGTTGCGCAGAACAACAGGGTAAAGGAAACATACAAGACACGCGAATAGAGCGCAGTGCCTTTGGCGGGCGAGCGGGCAGGCGACACACTCACTTGATGGGTTCATCGAACTTTACTGTAGCAGCAGAGTGGATGACCACGTTTACGCTAGCAACCAGCAGTTCCCTGTCTTTAGGCTTGAGGCCCAAGTCAGGCAGAGTCAGGTCGCCTTCTAGCACCACAATCTTCTGGAAAGCCTGCGGCCTCTCTTGCCTCAGCCTCTGGAACAGCTGCACAAACACCAGCGACACCACTTGTGGGCATTGTCACGGTACAGGAACGACATATTGTGGAGAGAACTCGTAGAACCTCCAGTGTTTCGTGAGCTTGATCTAATTTACCCATCTGCGTTGGTCACGGTATGGGAATTTAAAGTTAATCAGATGGCAATCCTGAGATCTACGCAGTCATGCGGCGTTGTAGGGTGGCTTCGATATTTGCCTCTTCGCTGTGCGTCAAGAACGTGACGCATATTTTAAAGACACTCTCCGACATGTCGAAAAAACACGACGCGGGACAAAATGCCAACGCTACAAGCGTTCCGTTATTTCCTTATTTGTGATTCTGTCAGTGCCGGAATTATTGTTCCCTTCGAGCCGCTTCGTGTGGCCCATCAACAGATGGGACAGGCGCGCACGCCAGTTTTCGCCTACACTTAAGCACGCGCTAAGGCATCGCTGGACACGGACGGAAGTGTCAGGTGGAATGGACAAGTAGTATGACTGACGTCAGCAGCATGTGGCACGCGAGTCGGCAGGCGCAAAAGGAAACACATCCAATCGGCTACGATTGACGGAGCGGCAGCGTCGAGATTGAATTTCTACCAACGACTGACGACCAGAACGCGTGTTCAGAGAAGGAAACCGTTTGTGTTATTCTAGGAAATTGAGCATGCCCTAGTGTTGCCCCTGCGTGCCATTGGGAAGCATAGCAGCCGTGAGGAAATATTGACAGCTTCCATTCTGAAGTTCTGTTTGTGGGCACTGTCGCAATGAAAAAGCAGTGGTTTTTAGAGGATGTCACCTACTGAAACAAGATGGCGAGGTGGGCGAGTTGGTTTGGAATAATTTTAACGTGTGAAACAGCGGAAACATGGACGATAGGGTGTTTTGTGTATTTCTTTTTGTCACTGTTTATTTGCGCAGTCTCACATATTAAAAAAAAAAGACGTTACCTATATGGGTGCAAAAGGATTAGTCCACCATGCAAACTATAGGATAAAATTCAGTGACACAGTGCTCTAGGGAAAGTCCAGAAAATTTGGTGAATATACTCTTAAAACGCTCCCGATTTTAGAACTTTCACAAGAATTGGTTCGTAAGCGTCTCTCTAAAGCTCAAACTACGGCAACAAGATGGGAAATGCGCTGTACATCACATAGGCGAAACGTTCTTTATTTGTCCTCAATATTAGGGGTCTTAAATAGATCGGTCAGTTCGGCCCGTGACCGATGCTCCATTGTTTCACGCACACCAAAAGAAAAAGAAAAAAAAAAAAACTGATAACCTCAGAGCACTCTGATACAGAGATGAACATCCATTAGCAGCCATGATTGATTGCCGAACACTTCAAACATTTATACAAACGCAAAAGTATATTGCTAAAAACAGTATAATGTTTGGTAATATTCTGGACACTATACCGTTCGAATGGTAGCGATCGTCGTTAGCAGTGGGTGCAACTTTGATAAGGCTCTATACTCAAGGTGTTTCTTTTTTTTTTTTTCGCCACCACACATAAAATCAACTCGTACACACCGTGCACCATACAACTGAAGAGGCTCTAAAAAATTGCAGCATTTTTAGCGATGAAACTGAAACAATGCGGCGGGAAATGTGCGGAGGTCATCGTGGTTTGCAGCAAAACCGTGGTTTCACCCAAGCGACCAGAACGGCGGGGATGTCGTAAGCCCGTCTGTGCCTAACCATGCATAACCGCAAGTGAGGCGAGGAACATGCAGACGACAGCGGATGCAATAACGCGCTCTATGGGGATTCGTTGGCTGGACGGCTGAGAGATTTTTGGAGAGGCTGAGAGAAGCTGTTTCGAATACGACGACACCCGAAGATGTCTTGGCGCGTCGCCCCCCCCCCCCCCCCCCAAAAAAAAAAAAAAAAAAAAAAAAAAAGAACACCCTCATCATTCCCGCCGCCCAACATGCGGCCCTTCTCCCTTTACCTTCAATTAAATTTTTATTTAGTACGTCACACTATTAAAGAGCAATTCAGTTCACATTTTCAAAAAGATTTGATGTCATTTTATGTAGCTATTCCGTGCGTCAATAAATCTTCAGCTACTAATTGGATCATGTAAATCCTGCAAATGTAATACCACAGATTCTCTACCAATACGTGAGCTTTGCGTGTTTTCCCGTCACTTTTCATGCTCTCATCACTTTTCAATGCAATACGATTTCTAGCCGAACTTTATC